>NW_027099343.1:0-49506 GCF_031753505.1 Anomalospiza imberbis
GGATGACAGTTTGCAGGGTTCCCTTGGGACTGTCAGGGCAGCACAGGTTTGTGGTGGGGGCAGCTTGCGTCTGGGACACAGCCTTTGGCTTTCGGATTTTTTAGAGGTGGCCGCCCGCTCAGGGCAACAGGCCCCTGCAGAAAAACACCAGCCCTTTATCTGGGGAAGGAAAGAGACCATCCCAGGTTCCTGATGTCAATTTGCAGGGTTCCCTTGGACTGTCAGGGCTACACAGGTTTGAGGTGGGGGCAGGCTCGGTTTGGGACATATCCTTGGTTGTTTGGATTGTTTTGAGGCGGCCAGCCACTCAGGGTCCCAGGCCTCTGGAGACAAAGATCGGGCCTATTCCCTGGGAAAGGAAAGTGGCCAGCCCAGGTTCCTGATGTCAATTTGTAGGGTTCCCTTGGGACTGTCAGGGCAGCACAGGTTTGAGGTGGGGGCAGGTTGCGTCTGGGACACAGCCGTAATCATTCAGATATTTTGGAGGCAGCCGCCCGCTCAGGGCATCAGGACTATGGAGAAAAAGTCCGTCCCTTTTCCCTGGGAAAGGAAAGTGGCCAGACCAGGTTCCTGAACTCAGTTCCCAGGGTTCCCTTGGGACTGTCAGGGCAGCACAGGTTTGTGGTGGGGGCAGCTTGAGTCTGGGACACAGCCTTAATAATTCAGATATTTTGGAGGCGGCCTCCCGCTCAGGGCAACAGGAACCTGGAAAAAAAGACCGTCCCTTTTCCCTGGGAAAGGAAAGTAGCCATCCCAGGTTCCTGATGACAGTTTGCAGTGTTCCCTTGGGACTGTCAGGGCAGCACAGGTTTGAGGTGGGGGCAGGTTGGGTCTGGGACACAGCCTTAATCGTTCAGATATTTTGGAGATGGTTGGCCAAGCAGCGGCACCGGCCTCTGGAGACAAAGACCAGCCCTTTTTCAAAAGAAAGGAATGTGGCCAGGCCAGGTTCCTGTTGTCAGTTTTTAGGGTTCCCTTGGGACTGTCAGGGCTGCACAGGTTTGAGGTGGAGGCAGCTTGCGTACGGGACACAGCCTTAATCGTTCAGATTTTTTGGAGGCGGCCGCCCGCTCAGGACAACAAGACCCTGGAGAAAAAGATCGTCCCTTTTCCCTGGGAACGGAAAGTGGCCATCCCAGGTTCCTGATGTCAATTTGCAGGGTTCCCTTGGGATTGTCCGGGCAGCACAGTTTTGAGGTGGGGGCAGGTTGGGTCTGGGACACAGCCTTTGTCTTTCGGATTTTTTAGAGGTGGCCGGCCAACAAGGGCCAAAGGCCCCTGCAGACAAAGACAGGCCCTTTTTCCGGGGGAAGGAAAGTGGCCAGCCCAGGTTCCTGATTGCAGTTTGCAGGGTTCCCTTGAGACTGTCAGGGCAGAAAAAATTTGAGGTGGGGGCAGGCTCGGTTTGGGACATATCCTTGGTTTTTCAGATTTTTTGGAGGCGGATGGCCACTCAGGGCCAAAGCCCTCTGCAGAAAAAGACCAGCCCTTTTTCCGGGGAAAGGAAAGTGGCCAGCCCAGGTTCCTGATGTCAATTTGTAGGGTTCCCTTGGGACTGTCAGGACAGCACAGGTTTGAGGTGGGGGCAGCTTGCGTCTGGGACACAGCCTTAATAATTAAGATTTTTGGAGGCGGCCTCCCGCTCAGGGCAACAGGACCCTGGAGAAAAAGTCCGTCCTTTTTCCCTGGGAAAGGAATGTAGCCATCCCAGGTTCCTGATGTCAGTTCCCAGGATTCCCTTTGGACTGTCAGGGCAGCACAGATTTGTGGTGGGGGCAGCTTGCGTCTGGGACACAGCCTTAATAATTAGGATTTTTGGAGGCGGCCTCCCGCTCAGGGCAACAGGACCCTGGAGAAAAAGTCCGTCCTTTTTCCCTGGGAAAGGAAAGTAGCCATCCCAGGTTCCTGATGTCAGTTCCCAGGGTTCCCTTGGGACTGTCAGGGCAGCACAGGTTTGAGGTGGGGGCAGCTTGCGTAGGGGACACAGCCTTAATGGTTCAGATTTTTTGTCGGCGGCCGGCCATTCAGGGCCACAGGCCCTTGGAGACAAAGACAGGCCCTTTTTCCGGGGGAAGGAAAGTGGCCAGCCCAGGTTCCTGATGACAGTTTGCAGGGTTCCCTTGGGACTGGCAGGGCAGCACAGGTTTGAGGTGGGTGCAGGTTGGGTCTGGGACACAGCCTTAATCCTTCCGATATTTTGGAGGTGGTCAGGCCAATCATCGCCACAGGCCCCTGTGGAAAAAGACAGTCCCTTTTCCCTGGGAAAGGAAAGTGGCCTTCCCAGGTTCCTGATGACAGTTTGCAGGGTTCCCTTGGGGCTGTCAGGGCGGCACCGGTTTGTGGTGGGGGCCGCTTGCGTCTGGGACACAGCCTTAATCGTTCAGATTTTTTGGAGGCGGCCTCCCGCTCAGGGCAGCAGGACCCTGGAGAAAAAGAATGTCCCTTTTCCCTGGGAAAGGAAAGTTGCCATCCCAGGTTCCTGATGACAGTTTGCAGGGTTCCCTTGGGACTGTCAGGGCAGCACAGGTTTGAGGTGGGGGCAGGTTGCGTCTGGGACACAGCCTTTGGCTTTCGCATTTTTTAGAGGTGGCCGCCCGCTCAGGGCAACAGGCCCCTGCAGAAAAACACCAGCCCTTTATCTGGGGGAAGGAAAGAGACCATCCCAGGTTCCTGATGTCAATTTGCAGGGTTCCCTTGGGACTGTCAGGGCTACACAGGTTTGAGGTGGGGCAGGCTCGGTTTGGGACATATCCTTGGTTGTTTGGATTGTTTTGAGGCGGCCGGCCACTCAGGGTCCCAGGCCTCTGGTGACAAAGATCGGGCCTATTCCCTGGGAAAGGAAAGTGGCCAGCCCAGGTTCCTGATGTCAGTTTTTAGAGTTCCCTTGGGACTGTCAAGGGCAGCACAGGTTTGTGGTGGGGGCAGGTTGCCTCTGGGACACCGCCGTAATCATTCAGATATTTTGGAGGCAGCCGCCCGCTCAGGACAAAAAGACCCTGGAGAAAAAGATCGTCCCTTTTCCCTGGGAACGGAAAGTGGCCATCCCAGGTTCCTGATGTCAGTTCCCAGGGTTCCCTTTGGACTGTCAGGGCAGCACAGATTTGTGGTGGGGGCAGCTTGCGTCTGGGACACAGCCTTAATAATTAAGATTTTTGGAGGCGGCCTGCCCCTCAGGGCAACAGGACCCTGGAGAAAAAGTCCGTCCCTTTTCCCTGAGAAAGGAAAGTAGCCATCCAGGTTCCTGATGTCAGTTCCCAGGGTTCCCTTGGGACTGTCAGGGCAGCACAGGTTTGAGGTGGGGGCAGCTTGCGTAGGGGACACAGCCTTAATGGTTCAGATTTTTTGTCGGCGGCCGGCCATTCAGGGCCACAGGCCCTTGGAGACAAAGACAGGCCCTTTTTCCGGGGGAAGGAAAGTGGCCAGCCCAGGTTCCTGATGACAGTTTGCAGGGTTCCCTTGAGACTGTCAGGGCAGCACAAGTTTGAGGTGGGGGCAGGCTCGGTTTGGGACATATCCTTGGTTGTTCGGATTTTTTTGAGGCGGCCAGCCACTCAGGGCCAAAGCCCTCTGCAGAAAAAGACCAGCCCTTTTTCCGGGGAAAGGAAAGTGGCCATCCCAGGTTCCTGATGTCACTTTAAAGGGTTCCCTAGGGACTGTCAGTGCAGCACAGGTTTGAGGTTGGGGCAGGTTGCGTCTGGGACACAGCCGTTATCGTTCAGATTTTTTGGAGGCACATGGCCATTGGGGGCCACAGGCCGCTGGCGGCACAGACCGGCCCTTTTCCCTGGGAAAGGAAAGTGGCCATCCCAGGTTCCTGAAGTCACTTCCCAGGGTTCCCTTGGGACTGTCAGGGCAGCACAGGTTTGAGGTGGGGGCAGGCTCGGTTTGGGACATATCCTTGGTTGTTCGGAATTTTTGGAGGCGGCCGGCCACTCAGGGACGCAGGCCTCTGGAGAAAAAGACCGTCCCTTTTCCATGGGAAAGGAAAGTGGCCAGACCAGGTTCCTGATATCACTTCCCAGGGTTCCCTTTGGACTGTCAGGGCAGCACAGATTTGTGGTGGGGGCAGCTTGCGTCTGGGACACAGCCTTAATAATTCAGATTTTTGGAGGCGGCCTCCCGCTCAGGGCAACAGGACGCTGGAGAAAAAGACCGTCCCTTTTCCCTGTGAAAGGAAAGTAGCCATCTCAGGTTCCTGATGACAGTTTGCAGGGTTCCCTTGGGACTGTCAGGGCTACACAGGCTTGAAGTGGGGGCAGGTTGGGTCTGGGACACAGCCTTAATCCTTCCGATATTTTGGAGGTGGTCAGGCCAATCATCGCCACAGGCCCCTGTGGAAAAAGACAGTCCCTTTTCCCTTGGAAAGGAAAGTGGCCATCCCAGGTTCTTGATGACATTTTGCAGGGTTCCCTTGGGACTGTCAGGCAGCACAGGTTTGAGGTGGGGGCAGGTTGCGTCTGGGACACAGGCTTTGTCTTTCGCATTTTTCGAGGTGGCCGGCCAACCAGGGCCACAGGCCCCTGCAGAAAAACACCAGCCCTTTTTCCGGGGAAGGAAAGTGGCTATCCCAGGTTCCTGATGTGAGTTTGTAGGGTTCCCTTGGGACTGTCAGGGCAGCACAGGTTTGAGGTGGGGGCAGGTTGGGTCTGGGACACAGCCTAAATCCTTCAGATATTTTGGAGATGGTCGGCCAATCAGCGCCACAGGCCCCTGGGGACAAATACCAGCCCTTTTTCTAAGGAAAGGAAAGTGGCCAGCCCGGTTCCTGTTGTCAGTTTTTTAGGGTTCCCTTGGGACTGTCAGGGCAGCTAAGATTTGTGGTGGGGGCAGGTTGGGTCTGGGACACAGCCTTAATCGTTCAGATTTTTTGGAGATGGTTGGCCAATCAGTGGCACAGGCCTCTGGGGACAAAGACCAGCCCTTTTTCAAAAGAAAGGAATGTGGCCAGGCCAGGTTCCTGTTGTCAGTTTTTAGGGTTCCCTTGAGACTGTCAGGGCTGCACAGGTTTGAGGTGGGGGCAGCTTGCATCTGGGACACAGCCTTAATCATTCAGATATTTTGGAGGCAGCCGCCCGCTCAGGGCAACAGGACCCTGGAGAAAAAGTCCGTCCCTTTTCCCTGGGAAAGGAAAGGGGCCAGATCAGGTTCCTGAAGTCACTTCCAAAAGTTCCCTTGGCACTGTCAGGGTAGCACAGGTTTGTGGTGGGGGAAGCTTGTGTCTGGGACAAGGCCTTGGTTGTTCAGATTTTTTTGAGGCGGCCAGCCACTCAGAGCCACAGGCCCCTGCAGAAAAGACCAGCCCTTTTTCCAGGGCAAGGAAAGTTGCCATCCCAGGTTCCTGTTGTGAGTTTGTAGGGTTCCCTTGGACTGTCAGGGCAGCACAGGTTTGAGGTGGGGGCAGCTTGCGTCTGGGACACAGCATTTGTCTTTCGGATTTTTTAGAGGTGGCTGGCCAACAAGGGCCACAGGCCCCTGAAGACAAAGACAGGCCCTTTTTCCAGGGGAAGGAAAGTGGCCAGCCCAGGTTCCTGATGACAGTTTGCAGGGTTCCCTTGAGACTGTCAGGGCAGCACAAGTTTGAGGTGGGGGCAGGCTCGGTTTGGGACATATCCTTGGTTTTTCAGATTTTTTGGAGGCGGCCGCCCGCTCAGGGCAACAGGACCCTGGCGAAAAAAATCGTCCCTTTTCCCTGGGAAAGGAAAGTGGCCATCCCAGGTTCCTGATGACCGTTTGCAGGGTTCCCTTGAGACTGTCAGGGCCGCTCAAGTTTCAGGTGGGGGCAGGTTGCGTCTGGGACAAATCCTTGGTTGTTCGGATTGTTTTGAGGCGGCCAGACACTCAGGGCCGTGGGCCCCTTTAGACAAAGACCGGCCGTTTTCCCTGGGAAAGGAAAGTTGCCATCCCAGGTTCCTGATGTGAGTTTGTAGGGTTCCCTTGGGACTGGCAGGGCAGCACAGGTTTGAGGTGGGGGCAGGTTGGGTCTGGGACTCAGCCTTAATCCTTCAGATATTTTGGAGATGGTCAGGCCAATCATCGCCACAGGCCCCTGGGGACAAATTCCAGCCCTTTTTCTAAGGAAAGGAATGTGGCCATCCCAGGCTCTTGATGTCAATTTGCAGGGTTCCCTTGGGATTGTCAGGGCTACACAGGTTTGAGGTGGGGGCAGGCTCGGTTTGGGAAATATCCTTGGTTGTTTGGATTGTTTTGAGGCGGCCGGCCACTCAGGGTCCCAGGCCCCTGGAGACAATGACCGGGCCTATTCCCTGGGAAAGGAAAGTGGCCAGCCCAGGTTCCTGATGACAGTTTGCAGTGTTCGCTTGGGACTGTCAGGGCTACACAAGTCTGAGGTGGGGGCAGGTTGGGTCTGGGACACAGCCTTAATCGTTCAGATATTTTGGAGATGGTTGGCCAAGCAGCGGCACAGGCCTCTGCAGGCAAAGACCAGCCCTTTTTCAAAAGAAAGGAATGTGGCCAGGCCAGGTTCCTGTTGTCAGTTTTTAGGGTTCCCTTGGGACTCTCAGGGCTGCACAGGTTTGAGGTGGGGGCAGCTTGCGTACGGGACACAGCCTTAATCGCTCCGATTTTTTTGAGGCGGCCGCCCGCTCAGGGCAACAGGGCCCTGGAGAAAAAGATCGTCCCTTTTCCCTTGGAAAGGAAAGTGGCCATCCCAGGTTCCTGATGTCAATTTGCAGGGTTCCCTTGGGATTGTCAGGGAAGCACAGTTTTGAGGTGGGGGCAGGTTGGGTCTGGGACACAGCCTTTGTCTTTCGGATTTTTTAGAGGTGGCTGGCCAACAAGGGCCAAAGGCCCCTGCAGACAAAGACAGGCCCTTTTTCCGGGGGAAGGAAAGTGGCCAGCCCAGGTTCCTGATTGCAGTTTGCACGGGTCCCTTGAGACTGTCAGGGCAGCACAAGTTTGAGGTGGGGGCAGGCTCGGTTTGGGACATATCCTTGGTTGTTCAGAATTTTTGGAGGCGGATGGCCACTCAGGGCCAAAGCCCTCTGCAGAAAAAGACCAGCCCTTTTTCCGGGGAACAGAAAGTCGCCATCCCAGATTCCTGATATCAATTTGTAGGGTTCCCTTGGGACTGTCAGGGCTACACAGGTTTGAGGTGGGGGCAGGTTGCGTCTGGGACACAGCCGTAATCATTCAGATATTTTGGAGGCAGCCGCCCGCCCAAGGCAACAGGACCCTGGAGAAAAAGTCCGTCCCGTTTCCCTGGGAAAGGAAAGTAGCCATCCCAGATTCCTGCTGACAGTTTGTAGGGTTCCCTTGGGACTGTCAGGGCAGCACAGGTTTGAGGTGGGGGCAGGTTGGGTCTGGGACACAGCCTTAATCCTTCAGATATTTTGGAGGTAGTCAGGACAATCATCGCCACAGGCCCCTGGGGACAAATACCAGCCCTTTTTCTAAGGAAAGGAAAGTGGCCATCCCAGGTTCCTGTTGTCAGTTTTTAGGGATCCCTTGGGACTGTCAGGGCTGCACAGGTTTGAGGTGGGGGCAGCTTGCGTTTGGGACACAGCCTTAATGGTTCAGATTTTTTGGAGGCGGCCGCCCGCTCAGGGCAACAGGAACCTGGAGAAAACGATCGTCCCTTTTCCCTGGGAAAGGAAAGTGGCCATCCCAGGTTCCTGATGTCAGTTTTTAGAGTTCCCTTGGGACTGTCAGGGCGGCACAGGTTTGTGGAGGGGGCAGGCTCGGTTTGGGACATATCCTTGGTTGTTCGGAATTTTTGGAGGCGGCCGGCCACTCAGGGACGCAGGCCTCTGGAGAAAAAGACCGTCCCTTTTCCATGGGAAAGGAAAGTGGCCAGACCAGGTTCCTGATATCACTTCCCAGGATTCCCTTTGGACTGTCAGGGCAGCACAGATTTGTGGTGGGGGCAGCTTGCGTCTGGGACACAGCCTTAATAATTCAGATTTTTGGAGGCGGCCTCCCGCTCAGGGCAACAGGACGCTGGAGAAAAAGACCGTCCCTTTTCCCTGTGAAAGGAAAGTGGCCATCTCAGGTTCCTGATGACAGTTTGCAGGGTTCCCTTGGGACTGTCAGGGCAGCACAGGTTTGAGGTGGGGGCAGCTTGGGTCTGGGATACAGCCTTTGTCTTACGGATTTTTTCGAGGTGGCCGGCCAACCAGGGCCACAGGCCCCTGCAGAAAAACACCAGCCCTTTTTCTGGGGGAAGGAAAGTGGCCATCCCAGGTTCCTGATGACAGTTTGCAGTGTTCCCTTGGGACTGGCAGGGCAGCACAGGTTTGAGGTGGGGGCAGGTTGGGTCTGGGACACAGCCTTAATCCTTCCGATATTTTGGAGGTGGTCAGGCCAATCATCGCCACAGGCCCCTGTGGAAAAAGACAGTCCCTTTTCCCTGGGAAAGGAAAGTGGCCATCCCAGGTTCCTGATGACAGTTTGCAGGGTTCCCTTGGGACTGTCAGGGCAGCACAGGTTTGAGGTGGGGGCAGCTTTCGTCTGGGACACAGCTTTAATCGTTCAGATTTTTTGGAGGCGGCCTCCCGCTCAGGGCAGCAGGACCCTGGAGAAAAAGACCGTCCCTTTTCCCTGGGAAAGGAAAGTGGCCATCCCAGGTTCCTGATGACAGTTTGCAGGGTTCCCTTGGGACTGTCAGGGCAGCACAGGTTTGAGGTGGGGGCAGGTTGCGTCTGGGACACAGCCTTTGGCTTTCGCATTTTTTAGAGGTGGCCGCCCGCTCAGGGCAACAGGCCCCTGCAGAAAAACACCAGCCCTTTATCTGGGGGAAGGAAAGAGACCATCCCAGGATCCTGATGTCAATTTGCAGGGTTCCCTTGGGACTGTCAGGGCTACACAGGTTTGAGGTGGGGGCAGGCTCGGTTTGGGATATATCCTTGGTTGTTTGGATTGTTTTGAGGCGGCCGGCCACTCAGGGTCCCAGGCCTCTGGTGACCAAGATCGGGCCTATTCCCTGGAAAGGAAAGTGGCCAGACCAGGTTCCTGATGTCAATTTGTAGGGTTCCCTTGGGACTGTCAGGGCAGCACAGGTTTGAGGTGGGGGCAGGTTGCCTCTGGGACACAGCCGTAATCATTCAGATATTTTGGAGGCAGCCGCCCGCTCAGGGCATCAGGACCCTGGAGAAAAAGTCTGTCCCTTTTCCCTGGGAAAGGAAAGTGGCCAGACCAGGTTCCTGAACTCAGTTCCCAGGGTTCCCTTGGGACTGTCAGGGCAGCACAGGTTTGTGGTGGGGGCAGCTTGCGTCTGGGACACAGCCTTAATAATTCAGATATTTTGGAGGCGGCCTCCCGCTCAGGGCAACAGGAACCTGGAAAAAAAGACCGTCCCTTTTCCCTGGGAAAGGAAAGTAGCCATCCCAGGTTCCTGATGACAGTTTGCAGTGTTCCCTTGGGACTGTCAGGGCAGCACAGGTTTGAGGTGGGGGCAGGTTGGGTCTGGGACACAGCCTTAATCGTTCAGATATTTTGGAGATGGTTGGCCAAGCAGCGGCACCGGCCTCTGGAGACAAAGACCAGCCCTTTTTCAAAAGAAAGGAATGTGGCCAGGCCAGGTTCCTGTTGTCAGTTTTTAGGGTTCCCTTGGGACTGTCAGGGCTGCACAGGTTTGAGGTGGGGGCAGCTTGCGTACGGGACACAGCCTTAATCGTTCAGATTTTTTGGAGGCGGCCGCCCGCTCAGGACAACAAGACCCTGGGGAAAAAGACCGTCCCTTTTCCCTGGGAAAGGAAAGTAGCCATCCCAGATTCCTGCTGACAGTTTGTAGGGTTCCCTTGGGACTGTCAGGGCAGCACAGGTTTGAGGTGGGGGCAGGTTGGGTCTGGGACACAGCCTTAATCCTTCAGATATTTTGGAGGTAGTCAGGACAATCATCGCCACAGGCCCCTGGGGACAAATACCAGCCCTTTTTCTAAGGAAAGGAAAGTGGCCATCCCAGGTTCCTGTTGTCAGTTTTTAGGGATCCCTTGGGACTGTCAGGGCTGCACAGGTTTGAGGTGGGGGCAGCTTGCGTTTGGGACACAGCCTTAATGGTTCAGATTTTTTGGAGGCGGCCGCCCGCTCAGGGCAACAGGAACCTGGAGAAAACGATCGTCCCTTTTCCCTGGGAAAGGAAAGTGGCCATCCCAGGTTCCTGATGTCAGTTTTTAGAGTTCCCTTGGGACTGTCAGGGCGGCACAGGTTTGTGGAGGGGGCAGGCTCGGTTTGGGACATATCCTTGGTTGTTCGGAATTTTTGGAGGCGGCCGGCCACTCAGGGACGCAGGCCTCTGGAGAAAAAGACCGTCCCTTTTCCATGGGAAAGGAAAGTGGCCAGACCAGGTTCCTGATATCACTTCCCAGGATTCCCTTTGGACTGTCAGGGCAGCACAGATTTGTGGTGGGGGCAGCTTGCGTCTGGGACACAGCCTTAATAATTCAGATTTTTGGAGGCGGCCTCCCGCTCAGGGCAACAGGACGCTGGAGAAAAAGACCGTCCCTTTTCCCTGTGAAAGGAAAGTGGCCATCTCAGGTTCCTGATGACAGTTTGCAGGGTTCCCTTGGGACTGTCAGGGCAGCACAGGTTTGAGGTGGGGGCAGCTTGGGTCTGGGATACAGCCTTTGTCTTACGGATTTTTTCGAGGTGGCCGGCCAACCAGGGCCACAGGCCCCTGCAGAAAAACACCAGCCCTTTTTCTGGGGGAAGGAAAGTGGCCATCCCAGGTTCCTGATGACAGTTTGCAGTGTTCCCTTGGGACTGGCAGGGCAGCACAGGTTTGAGGTGGGGGCAGGTTGGGTCTGGGACACAGCCTTAATCCTTCCGATATTTTGGAGGTGGTCAGGCCAATCATCGCCACAGGCCCCTGTGGAAAAAGACAGTCCCTTTTCCCTGGGAAAGGAAAGTGGCCATCCCAGGTTCCTGATGACAGTTTGCAGGGTTCCCTTGGGACTGTCAGGGCAGCACAGGTTTGAGGTGGGGGCAGCTTTCGTCTGGGACACAGCTTTAATCGTTCAGATTTTTTGGAGGCGGCCTCCCGCTCAGGGCAGCAGGACCCTGGAGAAAAAGACCGTCCCTTTTCCCTGGGAAAGGAAAGTGGCCATCCCAGGTTCCTGATGACAGTTTGCAGGGTTCCCTTGGGACTGTCAGGGCAGCACAGGTTTGAGGTGGGGGCAGGTTGCGTCTGGGACACAGCCTTTGGCTTTCGCATTTTTTAGAGGTGGCCGCCCGCTCAGGGCAACAGGCCCCTGCAGAAAAACACCAGCCCTTTATCTGGGGGAAGGAAAGAGACCATCCCAGGATCCTGATGTCAATTTGCAGGGTTCCCTTGGGACTGTCAGGGCTACACAGGTTTGAGGTGGGGGCAGGCTCGGTTTGGGATATATCCTTGGTTGTTTGGATTGTTTTGAGGCGGCCGGCCACTCAGGGTCCCAGGCCTCTGGTGACCAAGATCGGGCCTATTCCCTGGGAAAGGAAAGTGGCCAGACCAGGTTCCTGATGTCAATTTGTAGGGTTCCCTTGGGACTGTCAGGGCAGCACAGGTTTGAGGTGGGGGCAGGTTGCCTCTGGGACACAGCCGTAATCATTCAGATATTTTGGAGGCAGCCGCCCGCTCAGGGCATCAGGACCCTGGAGAAAAAGTCTGTCCCTTTTCCCTGGGAAAGGAAAGTGGCCAGACCAGGTTCCTGAACTCAGTTCCCAGGGTTCCCTTGGGACTGTCAGGGCAGCACAGGTTTGTGGTGGGGGCAGCTTGCGTCTGGGACACAGCCTTAATAATTCAGATATTTTGGAGGCGGCCTCCCGCTCAGGGCAACAGGAACCTGGAAAAAAAGACCGTCCCTTTTCCCTGGGAAAGGAAAGTAGCCATCCCAGGTTCCTGATGACAGTTTGCAGTGTTCCCTTGGGACTGTCAGGGCAGCACAGGTTTGAGGTGGGGGCAGGTTGGGTCTGGGACACAGCCTTAATCGTTCAGATATTTTGGAGATGGTTGGCCAAGCAGCGGCACCGGCCTCTGGAGACAAAGACCAGCCCTTTTTCAAAAGAAAGGAATGTGGCCAGGCCAGGTTCCTGTTGTCAGTTTTTAGGGTTCCCTTGGGACTGTCAGGGCTGCACAGGTTTGAGGTGGGGGCAGCTTGCGTACGGGACACAGCCTTAATCGTTCAGATTTTTTGGAGGCGGCCGCCCGCTCAGGACAACAAGACCCTGGGGAAAAAGACCGTCCCTTTTCCCTGGGAAAGGAAAGTAGCCATCCCAGGTTCCTGATGACAGTTTGCAGTGTTCCCTTGGGATTGTCCGGGCAGCACAGGTTTGAGGTGGGGGCAGCTTGCGTAGGGGACACAGCCTTAATGGTTCAGATTTTTTGTCGGCGGCCGGCCATTCAGGGCCACAGGCCCTTGGAGACAAAGACAGGCCCTTTTTCCGGGGGAAGGAAAGTGGCCAGCCCAGGTTCCTGATGACAGTTTGCAGGGTTCCCTTGAGACTGTCAGGGCAGCACAAGTTTGAGGTGGGGGCAGGCTCGGTTTGGGACATATCCTTGGTTGTTCGGATTTTTTTGAGGCGGCCAGCCACTCAGGGCCAAAGCCCTCTGCAGAAAAAGACCAGCCCTTTTTCCGGGGAAAGGAAAGTGGCCATCCCAGGTTCCTGATGTCACTTTAAAGGGTTCCCTAGGGACTGTCAGTGCAGCACAGGTTTGAGGTGGGGGCAGGTTGCGTCTGGGACACAGCCGTTATCGTTCAGATTTTTTGGAGGCACATGGCCATTGGGGGCCACAGGCCGCTGGCGGCACAGACCGGCCCTTTTCCCTGGGAAAGGAAAGTGGCCATCCCAGGTTCCTGAAGTCAGTTCCCAGGGTTCCCTTGGGACTGTCAGGGCAGCACAGGTTTGTGGTGGGGGCAGGCTCGGTTTGGGACATATCCTTGGTTGTTCGGATTTTTTGGAGGCGGCCGGCCACTCAGGGACGCAGGCCCCTGGGGACAAATACCAGCCCTTTTTCTAAGGAAAGGAAAGTGGCCAGCCCCGGTTCCTGTTGTCAGTTTTTAGGGTTCCCTTGGGACTGTCAGGGCAGCTAAGATTTGTGGTGGGGGCAGGTTGGGTCTGGGACACAGCCTTAATCGTTCAGATTTTTTGGAGATGGTTGGCCAATCAGTGGCACAGGCCTCTGGGGACAAAGACCAGCCCTTTTTCAAAAGAAAGGAATGTGGCCAGGCCAGGTTCCTGTTGTCAGTTTTTAGGGTTCCCTTGGGACTGTCAGGGCTGCACAGGTTTCAGGTGGGGGCAGCTTGCGTACGGGACACAGCCTTAATCGCTCCGATTTTTTTGAGGCGGCCGCCCGCTCAGGGCAACAGGACCCTGGAGAAAAAGATCGTCCCTTTTCCCTTGGAAAGGAAAGTGGCCATCCCAGGTTCCTGATGTCAGTTTTTAGAGTTCCCTTGGGACTGTCAGGGCTACACAGGTTTGAGGTGGGGGCAGGTTGGGTCTGGGACACAGCCTTTGTCTTTCGGATTTTTTAGAGGTGGCCGGCCAACAAGGGCCAAAGGCCCCTGCAGACAAAGACAGGCCCTTTTTCCGGGGGAAGGAAAGTGGCCATCCCAGGTTCCTGATTGCTGTTTGCAGGGTTCCCTTGAGACTGTCAGGGCAGCACAAGTTTGAGGTGGGGGCAGGCTCGGTTTGGGACATATCCTTGGTTGTTCAGAATTTTTGGAGGCGGATGGCCACTCAGGGCCAAAGCCCTCTGCAGAAAAAGACCAGCCCTTTTTCCGGGGAACAGAAAGTGGCCATCCCAGGTTCCTGATGTCAATTTGTAGGGTTCCCTTGGGACTGTCAGGGCTACACAGGTTTGAGGTGGGGGCAGGTTGCGTCTGGGACACAGCCGTAATCATTCAGATATTTTGGAGGCAGCCGCCCGCTCAAGGCAACAGGACCCTGGAGAAAAAGTCCGTCCCGTTTCCCTGGGAAAGGAAAGTAGCCATCCCAGGTTCCTGATGACAGTTTGTAGGGTTCCCTTGGGACTGTCAGGGCAGCACAGGTTTGAGGTGGGGGCAGGTTGGGTCTGGGACACAGCCTTAATCCTTCAGATATTTTGGAGGTGGTCAGGACAATCATCGCCACAGGCCTCTGGGGACAAATACCAGCCCTTTTTCTAAGGAAAGGAATGTGGCCAGCCGAGGTTCCTGTTGTCAGTTTTTAGGGATCCCTTGGGACTATCAGGGCTGCACAGGTTTGAGGTGGGGGCAGCTTGCGTTTGGGACACAGCCTTAATCGTTCAGATTTTTTGGAGGCGGCCGCCCGCTCAGGGCAACAGGAACCTGGAGAAAGAGATCGTCCCTTTTCCCTGGGAAAGGAAAGTGGCCATCCCAGGTTCCTGATGTCAGTTTTTAGAGTTCCCTTGGGACTGTCAGGGCGGCACAGGTTTGTGGTGGGGGCAGGCTCGGTTTGGGACATATCCTTGGTTGTTCGGAATTTTTGGAGGCGGCCGGCCACTCAGGGACGCAGGCCTCTGGAGAAAAAGACCGTCCCTTTTCCATGGGAAAGGAAAGTGGCCAGACCAGGTTCCTGATATCACTTCCCAGGGTTCCCTTTGGACTGCCAGGGCTGCACAGATTTGTGGTGAGGGCAGCTTGCGTCTGCGACACCGCCTTAATAATTCAGATTTTTGGAGGCGGCCTCCCGCTCAGGGCAACAGGACGCTGGAGAAAAAGACCGTCCCTTTTCCCTGTGAAAGGAAAGTAGCCATCTCAGGTTCCTGATGACAGTTTGCAGGGTTCCCTTGGGACTGTCAGGGCAGCACAGGTTTGAGGTGGGGGCAGGTTGCGTCTGGGACACAGCCTTTGGCTTTCGGATTTTTTAGAGGTGGCTGCCCGCTCAGGGCAACAGGCCCTCGCAGAAAAACACCAGCCCTTTATCTGGGGGAAGGAAAAGTAGCCATCCCAGGTTCCTGATGTCAATTTGCAGGGTTCCCTTGGGACTGTCAGGGCTACACAGGTTTGAGGTGGGGGCAGGTTGGGTCTGGGACACAGCCTTTGTCTTTCGGATTTTTTAGAGGTGGCCGGCCAACAAGGGCCAAAGGCCCCTGCAGACAAAGACAGGCCCTTTTTCCGGGGGAAGGAAAGTGGCCAGCCCAGGTTCCTGATTGCAGTTTGCAGGGTTCCCTTGAGACTGTCAGGGCAGAAAAAATTTGAGGTGGGGGCAGGCTCGGTTTGGGTCATATCCTTGGTTTTTCAGATTTTTTGAAGGCGGATGGCCACTCAGGGCCAAAGCCCTCTGCAGAAAAAGACCAGCCCTTTTTCCAGGGAAAGGAAAGTGGCCAGCCCAGGTTCCTGATGTCAATTTGCAGGGTTCCCTTGGGATTGTCCGGGCAGCACAGTTTTGAGGTGGGGGCAGGTTGGGTCTGGGACACAGCCTTTGTCTTTCGGATTTTTTAGAGGTGGCCGGCCAACAAGGGCCAAAGGCCCCTGCAGACAAAGACAGGCCCTTTTTCCGGGGGAAGGAAAGTGGCCAGCCCAGATTCCTGATTGCAGTTTGCAGGGTTCCCTTGAGACTGTCAGGGCAGAAAAAATTAGAGGTGGGGGCAGGCTCGGTTTGGGTCATATCCTTGGTTTTTCAGATTTTTTGGAGGTGGATGGCCACTCAGGGCCAAAGCCCTCTGCAGAAAAAGACCAGCCCTTTTTCCGGGGAAAGGAAAGTGGCCAGCCCAGGTTCCTGATGTCAATTTCTAGGGTTCCCTTGGGACTGTCAGGGCAGCACAGGTTTGAGGTGGGGGCAGCTTGCGTCTGGGACACAGCCGTAATCATTCAGATATTTTGGAGGCAGCCGCCCGGTCAGGGCAACAGGACCCTGGAGAAAAAGTCCGTCCCTTTTCCCTGGGAAAGGAAAGTAGCCATCCCAGATTCCTGATGTCAGTTCCCAGGGTTCCCTTTGGACTGTCAGGGCAGCACAGATTTGTGGTGGGGGCAGCTTGCGTCTGGGACACAGCCTTAATAATTCAGATTTTTGGAGGCGGCCTCCCGCTCAGGGCAACAGGACGCTGGAGAAAAAGACCGTCCCTTTTCCCTGTGAAAGGAAAGTAGCCATCTCAGGTTCCTGATGACAGTTTGCAGGGTTCCCTTGGGACTGTCAGGGCAGCACAGGTTTGAGGTGGGGGCAGGTTGGGTCTGGGACACAGCCTTTGGCTTTCGGATTTTTTAGAGGTGGCTGCCCGCTCAGGGCAACAGGCCCTCGCAGAAAAAGACCAGCCCTTTATCTGGGGGAAGGAAAAGTAGCCATCCCAGGTTCCTGATGTCAATTTGCAGGGTTCCCTTGGGACTGTCAGGGCTACACAGGTTTGAGGTGGGGGCAGGCTCGGTTTGGGACATATCCTTGGTTGTTTGGATTGTTTTGAGGCGGCCGGCCACTCAGGGTCCCAGGCCTCTGGAGACAAAGTTCGGGCCTATTCCCTGGGAAAGGAAAGTGGCCAGCCCAGGTTCCTGATGTCAATTTGTAGGGTTCCCTTGGGACTGTCAGGGCTACACAGGTTTGAGGTGGGGGCAGCTTGCGTCTGGGACACAGCCGTAATCATTCAGATATTTTGGAGGCAGCCGCCCGCTCAGGGCATCAGGACACTGGAGAAAAAGTCTGTCCCTTTTCCCTGGGAAAGGAAAGTGGCCAGACCAGGTTCCTGAACTCAGTTCCCAGGGTTCCCTTGGGACTGTCAGGGCAGCACAGGTTTGTGGTGGGGGCAGCTTGCGTCTGGGACACAGCCTTAATAATTCAGATATTTTGGAGGCGGCCTCCCGCTCAGGGCAACAGGAACCTGGAAAAAAAGACCGTCCCTTTTCCCTGGGAAAGGAAAGTCGCCATCCCAGGTTCCTGATGACAGTTTGCAGTGTTCCCTTGGGACTGTCAGGGCAGCACAGGTTTGAGGTGGGGGCAGGTTGGGTCTGGGACACAGCCTTAATCGTTCAGATATTTTGGAGATGGTTGGCCAAGCAGCGGCACCGGCCTCTGGAGACAAAGACCAGCCCTTTTTCAAAAGAAAGGAATGTGGCCAGGCCAGGTTCCTGTTGTCAGTTTTTAGGGTTCCCTTGGGACTGTCAGGGCTGCACAGGTTTGAGGTGGAGGCAGCTTGCGTACGGGACACAGCCTTAATCGTTCAGATTTTTTGGAGGCGGCCGCCCGCTCAGGACAACAAGACCCTGGAGAAAAAGATCGTCCCTTTTCCCTGGGAACGGAAAGTGGCCATCCCAGGTTCCTGATGTCAATTTGCAGGGTTCCCTTGGGATTGTCCGGGCAGCACAGGTTTGAGGTGGGGGCAGGTTGCGTCTGGGACACAGCCTTTGGCTTTCGGATTTTTTAGAGGTGGCTGCCCGCTCAGGGCAACAGGCCCTCGCAGAAAAACACCAGCCCTTTATCTGGGGGAAGGAAAAGTAGCCATCCCAGGTTCCTGATGTCAATTTGCAGGGTTCCCTTGGGACTGTCAGGGCTACACAGGTTTGAGGTGGGGGCAGGTTGGGTCTGGGACACAGCCTTTGTCTTTCGGATTTTTTAGAGGTGGCCGGCCAACAAGGGCCAAAGGCCCCTGCAGACAAAGACAGGCCCTTTTTCCGGGGGAAGGAAAGTGGCCAGCCCAGGTTCCTGATTGCAGTTTGCAGGGTTCCCTTGAGACTGTCAGGGCAGAAAAAATTTGAGGTGGGGGCAGGCTCGGTTTGGGTCATATCCTTGGTTTTTCAGATTTTTTGGAGGCGGATGGCCACTCAGGGCCAAAGCCCTCTGCAGAAAAAGACCAGCCCTTTTTCCAGGGAAAGGAAAGTGGCCAGCCCAGGTTCCTGATGTCAATTTGCAGGGTTCCCTTGGGATTGTCCGGGCAGCACAGTTTTGAGGTGGGGGCAGGTTGGGTCTGGGACACAGCCTTTGTCTTTCGGATTTTTAAGAGGTGGCCGGCCAACAAGGGCCAAAGGCCCCTGCAGACAAAGACAGGCCCTTTTTCCGGGGGAAGGAAAGTGGCCAGCCCAGGTTCCTGATTGCAGTTTGCAGGGTTCCCTTGAGACTGTCAGGGCAGAAAAAATTTGAGGTGGGGGCAGGCTCGGTTTGGGTCATATCCTTGGTTTTTCAGATTTTTTGAAGGCGGATGGCCACTCAGGGCCAAAGCCCTCTGCAGAAAAAGACCAGCCCTTTTTCCAGGGAAAGGAAAGTGGCCAGCCCAGGTTCCTGATGTCAATTTGCAGGGTTCCCTTGGGATTGTCCGGGCAGCACAGTTTTGAGGTGGGGGCAGGTTGGGTCTGGGACACAGCCTTTGTCTTTCGGATTTTTTAGAGGTGGCCGGCCAACAAGGGCCAAAGGCCCCTGCAGACAAAGACAGGCCCTTTTTCCGGGGGAAGGAAAGTGGCCAGCCCAGATTCCTGATTGCAGTTTGCAGGGTTCCCTTGAGACTGTCAGGGCAGAAAAAATTAGAGGTGGGGGCAGGCTCGGTTTGGGTCATATCCTTGGTTTTTCAGATTTTTTGGAGGCGGATGGCCACTCAGGGCCACAGGCCCTCTGCAGAAAAAGACCAGCCCTTTTTCCGGGGAAAGGAAAGTGGCCAGCCCAGGTTCCTGATGTCAATTTCTAGGGTTCCCTTGGGACTGTCAGGGCAGCACAGGTTTGAGGTGGGGGCAGCTTGCGTCTGGGACACAGCCGTAATCATTCAGATATTTTGGAGGCAGCCGCCCGGTCAGGGCAACAGGACCCTGGAGAAAAAGTCCGTCCCTTTTCCCTGGGAAAGGAAAGTAGCCATCCCAGATTCCTGATGTCAGTTCCCAGGGTTCCCTTTGGACTGTCAGGGCAGCACAGATTTGTGGTGGGGGCAGCTTGCGTCTGGGACACAGCCTTAATAATTCAGATTTTTGGAGGCGGCCTCCCGCTCAGGGCAACAGGACGCTGGAGAAAAAGACCGTCCCTTTTCCCTGTGAAAGGAAAGTAGCCATCTCAGGTTCCTGATGACAGTTTGCAGGGTTCCCTTGGGACTGTCAGGGCAGCACAGGTTTGAGGTGGGGGCAGGTTGCGTCTGGGACACAGCCTTTGGCTTTCGGATTTTTTAGAGGTGGCTGCCCGCTCAGGGCAACAGGCCCTCGCAGAAAAAGACCAGCCCTTTATCTGGGGGAAGGAAAAGTAGCCATCCCAGGTTCCTGATGTCAATTTGCAGGGTTCCCTTGGGACTGTCAGGGCTACACAGGTTTGAGGTGGGGGCAGGCTCGGTTTGGGACATATCCTTGGTTGTTTGGATTGTTTTGAGGCGGCCGGCCACTCAGGGTCCCAGGCCTCTGGAGACAAAGTTCGGGCCTATTCCCTGGGAAAGGAAAGTGGCCAGCCCAGGTTCCTGATGTCAATTTGTAGGGTTCCCTTGGGACTGTCAGGGCTACACAGGTTTGAGGTGGGGGCAGCTTGCGTCTGGGACACAGCCGTAATCATTCAGATATTTTGGAGGCAGCCGCCCGCTCAGGGCATCAGGACACTGGAGAAAAAGTCTGTCCCTTTTCCCTGGGAAAGGAAAGTGGCCAGACCAGGTTCCTGAACTCAGTTCCCAGGGTTCCCTTGGGACTGTCAGGGCAGCACAGGTTTGTGGTGGGGGCAGCTTGCGTCTGGGACACAGCCTTAATAATTCAGATATTTTGGAGGCGGCCTCCCGCTCAGGGCAACAGGAACCTGGAAAAAAAGACCGTCCCTTTTCCCTGGGAAAGGAAAGTCGCCATCCCAGGTTCCTGATGACAGTTTGCAGTGTTCCCTTGGGACTGTCAGGGCAGCACAGGTTTGAGGTGGGGGCAGGTTGGGTCTGGGACACAGCCTTAATCGTTCAGATATTTTGGAGATGGTTGGCCAAGCAGCGGCACCGGCCTCTGGAGACAAAGACCAGCCCTTTTTCAAAAGAAAGGAATGTGGCCAGGCCAGGTTCCTGTTGTCAGTTTTTAGGGTTCCCTTGGGACTGTCAGGGCTGCACAGGTTTGAGGTGGAGGCAGCTTGCGTACGGGACACAGCCTTAATCGTTCAGATTTTTTGGAGGCGGCCGCCCGCTCAGGACAACAAGACCCTGGAGAAAAAGATCGTCCCTTTTCCCTGGGAACGGAAAGTGGCCATCCCAGGTTCCTGATGTCAATTTGCAGGGTTCCCTTGGGATTGTCCGGGCAGCACAGTTTTGAGGTGGGGGCAGGTTGGGTCTGGGACACAGCCTTTGTCTTTCGGATTTTTTAGAGGTGGCCGGCCAACAAGGGCCAAAGGCCCCTGCAGACAAAGACAGGCCCTTTTTCCGGGGGAAGGAAAGTGGCCAGCCCAGGTTCCTGATTGCAGTTTGCAGGGTTCCCTTGAGACTGTCAGGGCAGAAAAAATTTGAGGTGGGGGCAGGCTCGGTTTGGGACATATCCTTGGTTTTTCAGATTTTTTGGAGGCGGATGGCCACTCAGGGCCAAAGCCCTCTGCAGAAAAAGACCAGCCCTTTTTCCTGGGAAAGGAAAGTGGCCAGCCCAGGTTCCTGATGTCAATTTGTAGGGTTCCCTTGGGACTGTCAGGGCAGCACAGGTTTGAGGTGGGGGCAGCTTGCGTCTGGGACACAGCCGTAATCATTCAGATATTTTGGAGGCAGCCGCCCGGTCAGGGCAACAGGACCCTGGAGAAAAAGTCCGTCCCTTTTCCCTGGGAAAGGAAATTAGCCATCCCAGGTTCCTGATGTCAGTTCCCAGGGTTCCCTTTGGACTGTCAGGGCAGCACAGATTTGTGGTGGGGGCAGCTTGCGTCTGGGACACAGCCTTAATAATTAAGATTTTTGGAGGCGGCCTCCCGCTCAGGGCAACAGGACCCTGGAGAAAAAGTCCGTCCTTTTTCCCTGGGAAAGGAAAGTAGCCATCCCAGGTTCCTGATGTCAGTTCCCAGGGTTCCCTTGGGACTGTCAGGGCAGCACAGGTTTGAGGTGGGGGCAGCTTGCGTAGGGGACACAGCCTTAATGGTTCAGATTTTTTGTCGGCGGCCGGCCATTCAGGGCCACAGGCCCTTGGAGACAAAGACAGGCCCTTTTTCCGGGGGAAGGAAAGTGGCCAGCCCAGGTTCCTGATGACAGTTTGCAGGGTTCCCTTGGGACTGGCAGGGCAGCACAGGTTTGAGGTGGGGGCAGGTTGGGTCTGGGACACAGCCGTAATCCTTCCGATATTTTGGAGGTGGTCAGGCCAATCATCGCCACAGGCCCCTGTGGAAAAAGACAGTCCCTTTTCCCTGGGAAAGGAAAGTGGCCTTCCCAGGTTCCTGATGACAGTTTGCAGGGTTCCCTTGGGACTGTCAGGGCAGCACAGGTTTGTGGTGGGGGCCGCTTGCGTCTGGGACACAGCCTTAATCGTTCAGATTTTTTGGAGGCGGCCTCCCGCTCAGGGCAGCAGGACCCTGGAGAAAAAGAATGTCCCTTTTCCCTGGGAAAGGAAAGTTGCCATCCCAGGTTCCTGATGACAGTTTGCAGGGTTCCCTTGGGACTGTCAGGGCAGCACAGGTTTGAGGTGGGGGCAGGTTGCGTCTGGGACACAGCCTTTGGCTTTCGCATTTTTTAGAGGTGGCCGCCCGCTCAGGGCAACAGGCCCCTGCAGAAAAACACCAGCCCTTTATCTGGGGGAAGGAAAGAGACCATCCCAGGTTCCTGATGTCAATTTGCAGGGTTCCCTTGGGACTGTCAGGGCTACACAGGTTTGAGGTGGGGGCAGGCTCGGTTTGGGACATATCCTTGGTTGTTTGGATTGTTTTGAGGCGGCCGGCCACTCAGGGTCCCAGGCCTCTGGTGACAAAGATCGGGCCTATTCCCTGGGAAAGGAAAGTGGCCAGCCCAGGTTCCTGATGTCAGTTTTTAGAGTTCCCTTGGGACTGTCAGGGCAGCACAGGTTTGAGGTGGGGGCAGGTTGCCTTTGGGACACAGCCGTAATCATTCAGATATTTTGGAGGCAGCCGCCCGCTCAGGGCATCAGGACCCTGGAGAAAAAGTCTGTCCCTTTTCCCTGGGAAAGGAAAGTGGCCAGACCAGGTTCCTGAACTCAGTTCCCAGGGTTCCCTTGGGACTGTCAGGGCAGCACAGGTTTGTGGTGGGGGCAGCTTGCGTCTGGGACACAGCCTTAAAAATTCAGATATTTTGGAGGCGGCCTCCCGCTCAGGGCAACAGGAACCTGGAAAAAAAGACCGTCCCTTTTCCCTGGGAAAGGAAAGTAGCCATCCCAGGTTCCTGATGACAGTTTGCAGTGTTCCCTTGGGACTGTCAGGGCAGCACAGGTTTGAGGTGGGGGCTGGTTGGGTCTGGGACACAGCCTTAATCGTTCAGATATTTTGGAGATGGTTGGCCAAGCAGCGGCACCGGCCTCTGGAGACAAAGACCAGCCCTTTTTCAAAAGAAAGGAATGTGGCCAGGCCAGGTTCCTGTTGTCAGTTTTTAGGGTTCCCTTGAGACTGTCAGGGCTTCACAGGTTTGAGGTGGAGGCAGCTTGCGTACGGGACACAGCCTTAATCGTTCAGATTTTTTGGAGGCGGCCGCCCGCTCAGGACAACAAGACCCTGGAGAAAAAGATCGTCCCTTTTCCCTGGGAACGGAAAGTGGCCATCCCAGGTTCCTGATGTCAGTTCCCAGGGTTCCCTTTGGACTGTCAGGGCAGCACAGATTTGTGGTGGGGGCAGCTTGCGTCTGGGACACAGCCTTAATAATTAAGATTTTTGGAGGCGGCCTCCCCCTCAGGGCAACAGGACCCTGGAGAAAAAGTCCGTCCCTTTTCCCTGAGAAAGGAAAGTAGCCATCCCAGGTTCCTGATTTCAGTTCCCAGGGTTCCCTTGGGACTGTCAGGGCAGCACAGGTTTGAGGTGGGGGCAGCTTGCGTAGGGGACACAGCCTTAATGGTTCAGATTTTTTGTCGGCGGCCGGCCATTCAGGGCCACAGGCCCTTGGAGACAAAGACAGGCCCTTTATCTGCGGGAAGGAAAGAGACCATCCCAGGTTCCTGATGTCAATTTGCAGGGTTCCCTTGGGACTGTCAGGGCTACACAGGTTTGAGGTGGGGGCAGGCTCAATTTGGGACATATCCTTGGTTGTTTGGATTGTTTTGAGGCGGCCGGCCACTCAGGGTCCCAGGCCTCTGGAGACAAAGATCGGGCCTATTCCCTGGGAAAGGAAAGTGGCCAGCCCTGGTTCCTGATGTCAATTTGTAGGGTTCCCTTGGGACTGTCAGGGCAGCACAGGTTTGAGGTGGGGGCAGGTTGCGTCTGGGACACAGCCGTAATCATTCAGATATTTTGGAGGCAGCCGCCCGCTCAGGGCATCAGGACCCTGGAGAAAAAGTCTGTCCCTTTTCCCTGGGAAAGGAAAGTGGCCAGACCAGGTTCCTGAACTCAGTTCCCAGGGTTCCCTTGGGACTGTCAGTGCAGCCCAGGTTTGTGGTGGGGGCAGCTTGCGTCTGGGACACAGCCTTAATAATTCAGATATTTTGGAGGCGGCCTCCCGCTCAGGGCAACAGGAACCTTGAAAAAAAGACCGTCCCTTTTCCCTGGGAAAGGAAAGTAGCCATCCCAGGTTCCTGATGACAGTTTGCAGTGTTCCCTTGGGACTGTCAGGGCAGCACAGGTTTGAGGTGGGGGCAGGTTTGGTCTGGGACACAGCCTTAATCGTTCAGATATTTTGGAGATGGTTGGCCAAGCAGCGGCACCGGCCTCTGGAGACAAAGACCAGCCCTTTTTCAAAAGAAAGGAATGTGGCCAGGCCAGGTTCCTGTTGTCAGTTTTTAGGGTTCCCTTGAGACTGTCAGGGCTGCACAGGTTTGAGGTGGAGGCAGCTTGCGTACGGGACACAGCCTTAATCGTTCAGATTTTTTGGAGGCGGCCGCCCGCTCAGGACAACAAGACCCTGGAGAAAAAGATCGTCCCTTTTCCCTGGGAACGGAAAGTGGCCATCCCAGGTTCCTGATGTCAGTTCCCAGGGTTCCCTTTGGACTGTCAGGGCAGCACAGATTTGTGGTGGGGGCAGCTTGCGTCTGGGACACAGCCTTAATAATTAAGATTTTTGGAGGCGGCCTCCCCCTCAGGGCAACAGGACCCTGGAGAAAAAGTCCGTCCCTTTTCCCTGAGAAAGGAAAGTAGCCATCCCAGGTTCCTGATTTCAGTTCCCAGGGTTCCCTTGGGACTGTCAGGGCAGCACAGGTTTGAGGTGGGGGCAGCTTGCGTAGGGGACACAGCCTTAATGGTTCAGATTTTTTGTCGGCGGCCGGCCATTCAGGGCCACAGGCCCTTGGAGACAAAGACAGGCCCTTTATCTGGGGGAAGGAAAGAGACCATCCCAGGTTCCTGATGTCAATTTGCAGGGTTCCCTTGGGACTGTCAGGGCTACACAGGTTTGAGGTGGGGGCAGGCTCGGTTTGGGACATATCCTTGGTTGTTTGGATTGTTTTGAGGCGGCCGGCCACTCAGGGTCCCAGGCCCCTGGAGACAAAGATCGGGCCTATTCCCTGGGAAAGGAAAGTGGCCAGCCCTGGTTCCTGATGTCAATTTGTAGGGTTCCCTTGGGACTGTCAGGGCAGCACAGGTTTGAGGTGGGGGCAGGTTGCGTCTGGGACACAGCCGTAATCATTCAGATATTTTGGAGGCAGCCGCCCGCTCAGGGCATCAGGACCCTGGAGAAAAAGTCTGTCCCTTTTCCCTGGGAAAGGAAAGTGGCCAGACCAGGTTCCTGAACTCAGTTCCCAGGGTTCCCTTGGGACTGTCAGGGCAGCCCAGGTTTGTGGTGGGGGCAGCTTGCGTCTGGGACACAGCCTTAATAATTCAGATATTTTGGAGGCGGCCTCCCGCTCAGGGCAACAGGAACCTGGAAAAAAAGACCGTCCCTTTTCCCTGGGAAAGGAAAGTGGCCATCCCAGGTTCCTGATGACAGTTTGCAGTGTTCCCTTGGGACTGTCAGGGCAGCACAGGTTTGAGGTGGGGGCAGGTTGGGTCTGGGACACAGCCTTAATCGTTCAGATATTTTGGAGATGGTTGGCCAAGCAGCGGCACCGGCCTCTGGAGACAAAGACCAGCCCTTTTTCAAAAGAAAGGAATGTGGCCAGGCCAGGTTCCTGTTGTCAGTTTTTAGGGTTCCCTTGGGACTGTCAGGGCTGCACAGGTTTGAGGTGGAGGCAGCTTGCGTACGGGACACAGCCTTAATCGTTCAGATTTTTTGGAGGCGGCCGCCCGCTCAGGACAACAAGACCCTGGAGAAAAAGATCGTCCCTTTTCCCTGGGAACGGAAAGTGGCCATCCCAGGTTCCTGATGTCAATTTGCAGGGTTCCCTTGGGATTGTCCGGGCAGCACAGTTTTGAGGTGGGGGCAGGTTGGGTCTGGGACACAGCCTTTGTCTTTCGGATTTTTTAGAGGTGGCCGGCCAACAAGGGCCAAAGGCCCCTGCAGACAAAGACAGGCCCTTTTTCCGGGGGAAGGAAAGTGGCCAGCCCAGGTTCCTGATTGCAGTTTGCAGGGTTCCCTTGAGACTGTCAGGGCAGAAAAAATTTGAGGTGGGGGCAGGCTCGGTTTGGGACATATCCTTGGTTTTTCAGATTTTTTGGAGGCGGATGGCCACTCAGGGCCAAAGCCCTCTGCAGAAAAAGACCAGCCCTTTTTCCGGGGAAAGGAAAGTGGCCAGCCCAGGTTCCTGATGTCAATTTGTAGGGTTCCCTTGGGACTGTCAGGGCAGCACAGGTTTGAGGTGGGGGCAGCTTGCGTCTGGGACACAGCCGTAATCATTCAGATATTTTGGAGGCAGCCGCCCGGTCAGGGCAACAGGACCCTGGAGAAAAAGTCCGTCCCTTTTCCCTGGGAAAGGAAATTAGCCATCCCAGGTTCCTGATGTCAGTTCCCAGGGTTCCCTTTGGACTGTCAGGGCAGCACAGATTTGTGGTGGGGGCAGCTTGCGTCTGGGACACAGCCTTAATAATTAAGATTTTTGGAGGCGGCCTCCCGCTCAGGGCAACAGGACCCTGGAGAAAAAGTCCGTCCTTTTTCCCTGGGAAAGGAAAGTAGCCATCCCAGGTTCCTGATGTCAGTTCCCAGGGTTCCCTTGGGACTGTCAGGGCAGCACAGGTTTGAGGTGGGGGCAGCTTGCGTAGGGGACACAGCCTTAATGGTTCAGATTTTTTGTCGGCGGCCGGCCATTCAGGGCCACAGGCCCTTGGAGGCAAAGACAGGCCCTTTTTCCGGGGGAAGGACAGTGGCCAGCCCAGGTTCCTGATGACAGTTTGCAGGGTTCCCTTGGGACTGGCAGGGCAGCACAGGTTTGAGGTGGGTGCAGGTTGGGTCTGGGACACAGCCTTAATCCTTCCGATATTTTGGAGGTGGTCAGGCCAATCATCGCCACAGGCCCCTGTGGAAAAAGACAGTCCCTTTTCCCTGGGAAAGGAAAGTGGCCTTCCCAGGTTCCTGATGACAGTTTGCAGGGTTCCCTTGGGGCTGTCAGGGCGGCACAGGTTTGTGGTGGGGGCCGCTTGCGTCTGGGACACAGCCGTAATCATTCAGATATTTTGGAGGCAGCCGCCCGGTCAGGGCAACAGGACCCTGGAGAAAAAGTCCGTCCCTTTTCCCTGGGAAAGGAAATTAGCCATCCCAGGTTCCTGATGTCAGTTCCCAGGGTTCCCTTGGGACTGTCAGGGCAGCACAGGTTTGAGGTGGGGGCAGCTTGCGTAGGGGACACAGCCTTAATGGTTCAGATTTTTTGTCGGCGGCCGGCCATTCAGGGCCACAGGCCCTTGGAGACAAAGACAGGCCCTTTTTCCGGGGGAAGGAAAGTGGCCAGCCCAGGTTCCTGATGACAGTTTGCAGGGTTCCCTTGGGACTGGAAGTGCAGCACAGGTTTGAGGTGGGTGCAGGTTGGGTCTGGGACACAGCCGTAATCCTTCCGATATTTTGGAGGTGGTCAGGCCAATCATCGCCACAGGCCCCTGTGGAAAAAGACAGTCCCTTTTCCCTGGGAAAGGAAAGTGGCCTTCCCAGGTTCCTGATGACAGTTTGCAGGGTTCCCTTGGGACTGTCAGGGCAGCACAGGTTTGTGGTGGGGGCCGCTTGCGTCTGGGACACAGCCTTAATCGTTCAGATTTTTTGGAGGCGGCCTCCCGCTCAGGGCAGCAGGACCCTGGAGAAAAAGAATGTCCCTTTTCCCTGGGAAAGGAAAGTTGCCATCCCAGGTTCCTGATGACAGTTTGCAGGGTTCCCTTGGGACTGTCAGGGCAGCACAGGTTTGAGGTGGGGGCAGGTTGCGTCTGGGACACAGCCTTTGGCTTTCGCATTTTTTAGAGGTGGCCGCCCGCTCAGGGCAACAGGCCCCTGCAGAAAAACACCAGCCCTTTATCTGGGGGAAGGAAAGAGACCATCCCAGGTTCCTGATGTCAATTTGCAGGGTTCCCTTGGGACTGTCAGGGCTACACAGGTTTGAGGTGGGGGCAGGCTCGGTTTGGGACATATCCTTGGTTGTTTGGATTGTTTTGAGGCGGCCGGCCACTCAGGGTCCCAGGCCTCTGGTGACAAAGATCGGGCCTATTCCCTGGGAAAGGAAAGTGGCCAGCCCAGGTTCCTGATGTCAGTTTTTAGAGTTCCCTTGGGACTGTCAGGGCAGCACAGGTTTGAGGTGGGGGCAGGTTGCCTCTGGGACACAGCCGTAATCATTCAGATATTTTGGAGGCAGCCGCCCGCTCAGGGCATCAGGACCCTGGAGAAAAAGTCTGTCCCTTTTCCCTGGGAAAGGAAAGTTGCCAGACCAGGTTCCTGAACTCAGTTCCCAGGGTTCCCTTGGGACTGTCAGGGCAGTACAGGTTTGTGGTGGGGGCAGCTTGCGTCTGGGACACAGCCTTAATAATTCAGATATTTTGGAGGCGGCCTCCCGCTCAGGGCAACAGGAACCTGGAAAAAAAGACCGTCCCTTTTCCCTGGGAAAGGAAAGTAGCCATCCCAGGTTCCTGATGACAGTTTGCAGTGTTCCCTTGGGACTGTCAGGGCAGCACAGGTTTGAGGTGGGGGCAGGTTGGGTCTGGGACACAGCCTTAATCGTTCAGATATTTTGGAGATGGTTGGCCAAGCAGCGGCACCGGCCTCTGGAGACAAAGACCAGCCCTTTTTCAAAAGAAAGGAATGTGGCCAGGCCAGGTTCCTGTTGTCAGTTTTTAGGGTTCCCTTGGGACTGTCAGGGCTGCACAGGTTTGAGGTGGAGGCAGCTTGCGTACGGGACACAGCCTTAATCGTTCAGATTTTTTGGAGGCGGCCGCCCGCTCAGGACAACAAGACCCTGGAGAAAAAGTCCGTCCCGTTTCCCTGGGAAAGGAAAGTAGCCATCCCAGGTTCCTGATGACAGTTTGCAGTGTTCCCTTGGGATTGTCCGGGCAGCACAGTTTTGAGGTGGAGGCAGGTTGGGTCTGGGACGCAGCCTTTGTCTTTCGGATTTTTTAGAGGTGACCGGCCAACAAGGGCCAAAGGCCCCTGCAGACAAAGACAGGCCCTTTTTCCGGGGGAAAGGAAAGTGGCCAGCCCAGGTTCCTGATTGCAGTTTGCAGGGTTCCCTTGAGACTGTCAGGGCAGAAAAAATTTGAGGTGGGGGCAGGCTCGGTTTGGGACATATCCTTGGTTTTTCAGATTTTTGGAGGCGGATGGCCACTCAGGGCCAAAGCCCTCTGCAGAAAAAGACCAGCCCTTTTTCCGGGGAAAGGAAAGTGGCCAGCCCAGGTCCCTGATGACAGTTTTTAGGGTTCCCTTGGGACTGTCCGGGCAGCACAGGTTTGAGGTGGGGGCAGGTTGGGTCTGGGACACAGCCTTAATCCTTCAGATATTTTGGAGATGGTTGGCCAAGCAGCGGCACCGGCCTCTGGAGACAAAGACCAGCCCTTTTTCTAAGGAAAGGAATGTGGCCAGCCCAGGTTCCTGTTGTCAGGTTTTAGGGATCCCTTGGGACTGTCAGGGCAGCACAGGTTTGAGGTGGGGGCAGCTTGCGTTTGGGACACAGCCTTAATGGTTCAGATTTTTTGGAGGCGGCCGCCCGCTCAGGGCAACAGGCCTCTGGAGAAAAAGTCCTCCCTTTTCCCTGGGAAAGGAAAGTGGCCATCCCAGGTTCCTGATGTCAGTTTTTAGAGTTCCCTTGGGACTGTCAGGGCGGCACAGGTTTGTGGTGGGGGCAGGCTCGGTTTGGGACATATCCTTGGTTGTTCGGAATTTTTGGAGGCGGCAGGCCACTCAGGGACGCAGGCCTCTGGAGAAAAAGACCGTCCCTTTTCCATGGGAAAGGAAAGTGGCCAGACCAGGTTCCTGATATCACTTCCCAGGGTTCCCTTTGGACTGTCAGGGCAGCACAGATTTGTGGTGGGGGCAGCTTGCGTCTGGGACACAGCCTTAATAATTCAGATTTTTGGAGGCGGCCTCCCGCTCAGGGCAACAGGACCCTGGAGAAAAAGACCGTCCCTTTTCCCTGGGAAAGGAAAGTAGCCATCTCAGGTTCCTGATGACAGTTTGCAGGGTTCCCTTGGGACTGTCAGGGCAGCACAGGTTTGAGGTGGGGGCAGGTTGCGTCGGGGACACAGCCTTTGTCTTTCGGATTTTTTAGAGGTGGCCGGCCAACCAGGGCCACAGGCCCCTGCAGAAATACACCAGTACTTTTTCTGGGGGAAGGAAAGTGGCCATCCCAGGTTCCTGATGTCAATTTGCAGGGTTCCCTTGGGACTGTCAGGGCAGAACAAGTTTGAGGTGGGGGCAGGCTCGGTTTGGGACATATCCTTGGTTGTTTGGATTGTTTTGAGGTGGCCGGCCACTCAGGGTCCCAGGCCTCTGGAGACAAAGACCGGGCCTATTCCCTGGGAAAGGAAAGTGGCCAGCCCAGGTTCCTGATGTCAGTTCCCAGGGTTCCCTTGGGACTGTCAGGGCAGCACAGGTTTGAGGTGGGGGCAGCTTGCGTAGGGGACACAGCCTTAATGGTTCAGATTTTTTGTCAACGGCCGGCCATTCAGGGCCACAGGCCCTTGGAGACAAAGACAGGCCCTTTTTCCGGGGGAAGGAAAGTGGCCAGCCCAGGTTCCTGATGACAGTTTGCAGGGTTCCCTTGAGACTGTCAGGGCAGCACAAGTTCGAGGTGTGGGCAGGCTCGGTTTGGGACATATCCTTGGTTGTTCGGATTTTTTTGAGGCGGCCAGCCACTCAGGGCCAAAGCCCTCTGCAGAAAAAGACCAGCCCTTTTTCCGGGGAAAGGAAAGTGGCCATCCCAAGTTCCTGATGTCACTTTAAAGGGTTCCCTAGGGACTGTCAGTGCAGCACAGGTTTGAGGTGGGGGCCGGTTGCGTCTGGGACACAGCCGTCATCGTTCAGATTTTTTGGAGGCAGATGGCCATTGGGGGCCACAGGCCGCTGGCGGCACAGACCGGCCCTTTTCCCTGGGAAAGGAAAGTGGCCATCCCAGGTTCCTGAAGTCAGTTCCCAGGGTTCCCTTGGGACTGTCAGGGCAGCACAGGTTTGTGGTGGGGGCAGCTTGCGTCTGGGACACAGCCTTAATCGTTCAGATTTTTTGGAGGGGGCCTCCCCCTCAGGGCAGCAGGACCCTGGAGAAAAAGACCGTCCCTTTTCCCTGGGAAAGGAAAGTGGCCATCCCAGGTTCCTGATGACAGTTTGCAGGGTTCCCTTGGGACTGTCAGGGCAGCACAGGTTTGAGGTGGGGGCAGGTTGGGTCTGGGACACAGCCTTAATCCTTCAGATATTTTGGAGATGGTCGGCCAATCAGCGCCACAGGCCCCTGGGGACAAATACCAGCCCTTTTTCTAAGGAAAGAAAGTGGCCAGCCCCGGTTCCTGTTGTCAGTTTTTAGGGTTCCCTTGGGACTGTCAGGGCAGCTAAGATTTGTGGTGGGGGCAGGTTGGGTCTGGGACACAGCCTTAATCGTTCAGATATTTTGGAGATGGTTGGCCAATCAGTGGCACAGGCCTCTGGGGACAAAGACCAGCCCTTTTTCAAAAGAAAGGAATGTGGCCATCCCAGGTTCCTGATGTCAGTTTTTAGAGTTCCCTTGGGACTGTCAGGGCGGCACAGGTTTGTGGTGGGGGCAGGCTCGGTTTGGGACATATCCTTGGTTGTTCGGAATTTTTGGAGGCGGCCGGCCACTCAGGGACGCAAGCCTCTGGAGAAAAAGACCGTCACTTTTCCATGGGAAAGGAAAGTGGCCAGACCAGGTTCCTGATATCACTTCCCAGGATTCCCTTTGGACGGTCAGGGCAGCACAGATTTGTGGTGGGGGCAGCTTGCGTCTGGGACACAGCCTTAATAATTCAGATTTTTGGAGGCGGCCTCCCGCACAGGGCAACAGGACACTGAAGAAAAAGACCGTCCCTTTTCCCTGTGAAAGGAAAGCAGCCATCTCAGGTTCCTGATGACAGTTTGCAGGGTTCCCTTGGGACTGTCAGGGCAGCACAGGTTTGAGGTGGGGGCAGCTTGGGTCTGGGACACAGCCTTTGTCTTACGGATTTTTTCGAGGTGGCCGGCCAACCAGGGCCAAAGGCCCCTGCAGAAAAACACCAGCCCTTTTTTTGGGGGAAGGAAAGTGGCCATCCCAGGTTCCTGATGACAGTTTGCAGTGTTCCCTTGGGACTGGCAGGGCAGCACAGGTTTGAGGTGGGGGCAGGTTGGGTCTGGGACACAGCCTTAATCCTTCCGATATTTTGGAGGTGGTCAGGCCAATCATCGCCACAGGCCCCTGTGGAAAAAGACCGTCCCTTTTCCCTGGGAAAGGAAAGTGGCCTTCCCAGGTTCCTGATGAGAGTTTGCAGGGTTCCCTTGGGACTGTCAGGGCAGCACAGTTTTGAGGTGGGGGCAGGTTGGGTCTGGGACACTGCCGTAATCCTTCAGATATTTTGGAGATGGTCAGGCCAGTCATCGCCAGAGGCCCCTGGGGACAAATACCAGCCCTTTTTCTAAGGAAAGGAATGTGGCCAGCCCAGGTTCCTGTTGTCAGTTTTTAGGGTTCCCTTGGGACTGTCAGGGCAGCACAGGTTTGAGGTGGGGGCAGGTTGGGTCTGGGACACAGCCTAAATCCTTCAGATATTTTGGAGATGGTCGGCCAATCAGCGCCACAGGCCCCTGGGGACAAATACCAGCCCTTTTTCTAAGGAAAGGAAAGTGGCCAGCCCCGGTTCCTGTTGTCAGTTTTTAGGGTTCCCTTGGGAAACCTAACAGCCAGAAAAACACCAGCCCTTTATCTGGGGGAAGGAAAAGTAGCCATCCCAGGTTCCTGATGTCAATTTGCAGGGTTCCCTTGGGACTGTCAGGGCTACACAGGTTTGAGGTGGGGGCAGGCTCGGTTTGGGACATATCCTTGGTTGTCTTGATTGTTTTGAGGCGGCCGGCCACTCAGGGTCCCAGGCCTCTGGAGACAAAGATCGGGCCTATTCCCTGGGAAAGGAAAGTGGCCAGCCCAGGTTCCTGATGTCAATTTCTAGGGTTCCCTTGGGACTGTCAGGGCAGCACAGGTTTGTGGTGGAGGCAGCTTGCGTCTGGGACACAGCCTTAATCGTTCAGATATTTTGGAGGAGGCCTCCCCCTCAGGGCAGTAGGACCCTGGAGAAAAAGACCGTCCCTTTTCCCTGGGAAAGGAAAGTGGCCTTCCCAGGTTCCTGATGACAGTTTGCAGGGTTCCCTTGGGACTGTCAGGGCAGCACAGGTTTGAGGTGGGGGCCGCTTGCGTCTGGGACACAGCCTTAATCGTTCAGATTTTTTGGAGGCGGCCTCCCGCTCAGGGCAGCAGGACCCTGGAGAAAAAGACCGTCCCTTTTCCCTGGGAAAGGAAAGTGGCCATCCCAGGTTCCTGATGTCAGTTCCCAGGGTTCCCTTTGGACTGTCAGGGCAGCACAGATTTGTGGTGGGGGCAGCTTGCGTCTGGGACACAGCCTTAATAATTAAGATTTTTGGAGGCGGCCTCCCGCTCAGGGCAACAGGACCCTGGAGAAAAAGTCCGTCCCTTTTCCCTGGGAAAGGAAAGTAGCCATCCCAGGTTCCTAATGTCAGTTCCCAGGGTTCCCTTGGGACTGTCAGGGCAGCACAGGTTTGAGGTGGGGGCAGCTTGCGTAGGGGACACAGCCTTAATGGTTCAGATTTTTTGTCGGCGGCCGGCCATTCAGGGCCACAGGCCCTTGGAGACAAAGACAGGCCCTTTTTTCCGGGGGAAGGAAAGTGGCCAGCCCAGGTTCCTGATGACAGTTTGCAGGGTTCCCTTGAGACTGTCAGGGCAGCACAAGTTTGAGGTGGGGGCAGGCTCGGTTTGGGACATATCCTTGGTTGTTCGGATTTTTTTGAGGCGGCCAGCCACTCAGGGCCAAAGCCCTCTGCAGAAAAAGACCAGCCCTTTTTCCGGGGAAAGGAAAGTGGCCATCCCAGGTTCCTGATGTCACTTTAAAGGGTTCCCTAGGGACTGTCAGTGCAGCACAGTTTTGAGGTGGGGGCAGGTTGCGTCTGGGACACAGCCGTTGTCGTTCAGATTTTTTGGAGGCACATGGCCATTGGGGGCCACAGGCCGCTGGCGGCACAGACCGGCCCTTTTCCCTGGGAAAGGAAAGTGGCCATCCCAGGTTCCTGAAGTCAGTTCCCAGGGTTCCCTTGGGACTGTCAGCGCAGCACAGGTTTGTGGTGGGGGCAGCTTGCGTCTGGGACACAGCCTTAATCGTTCAGATTTTTTGGAGGGGGCCTCCCCCTCAGGGCAGCAGGACCCTGGAGAAAAAGACCGTCCCTTTTCCCTGGGAAAGGAAAGTGGCCATCCCAGGTTCCTGATGACAGTTTGCAGGGTTCCCTTGGGACTGTCAGGGCAGCACAGTTTTGAGGTGGGGGCAGGTTGGGTCTGGGACACAGCCTTTGTCTTTCGGATTTTTTAGAGGTGGCCGGCCAACAAGGGCCAAAGGCCCCTGCAGACAAAGACAGGCCCTTTTTCCGGGGGAAGGAAAGTGGCCAGCCCAGGTTCCTGATTGCAGTTTGCACGGGTCCCTTGAGACTGTCAGGGCAGCACAAGTTTGAGGTGGGGGCAGGCTCGGTTTGGGACATATCCTTGGTTGTTCAGAATTTTTGGAGGCGGATGGCCACTCAGGGCCAAAGCCCTCTGCAGAAAAAGACCAGCCCTTTTTCCGGGAACAGAAAGTCTCCATCCCAGATTCCTGATATCAATTTGTAGGGTTCCCTTGGGACTGTCAGGGCTACACAGGTTTGAGGTGGGGGCAGCTTGCGTCTGGGACACAGCCGTAATCATTCAGATATTTTGGAGGCAGCCGCCCGGTCAGGGCAACAGGACCCTGGAGAAAAAGTCCGTCCCTTTTCCCTGGGAAAGGAAATTAGCCATCCCAGGTTCCTGATGTCAGTTCCCAGGGTTCCCTTTGGACTGTCAGGGCAGCACAGATTTGTGGTGGGGGCAGCTTGCGTCTGGGACACAGCCTTAATAATTAAGATTTTTGGAGGCGGCCTCCCGCTCAGGGCAACAGGACCCTGGAGAAAAAGTCCGTCCCTTTTCCCTGGGAAAGGAAAGTAGCCATCCCAGGTTCCTGATGTCAGTTCCCAGGGTTCCCTTGGGACTGTCAGGGCAGCACAGGTTTGAGGTGGGGGCAGCTTGCGTAGGGGACACAGCCTTAATGGTTCAGATTTTTTGTCGGCGGCCGGCCATTCAGGGCCACAGGCCCTTGGAGACAAAGACAGGCCCTTTTTCCGGGGGAAGGAAAGTGGCCAGCCCAGGTTCCTGATGACAGTTTGCAGGGTTCCCTTGGGACTGTCAGGGCAGCACAGGTTTGAGGTGGGGGCCGCTTGCGTCTGGGACACAGCCTTAATCGTTCAGATTTTTTGGAGGCGGCCTCCCGCTCAGGGCAGCATGGCCCTGGAGAAAAAGAATGTCCCTTTTCCCTGGGAAAGGAAAGTTGCCATCCCAGGTTCCTGATGACAGTTTGCAGGGTTCCCTTGGGACTGTCAGGGCAGCACAGGTTTGAGGTGGGGGCAGCTTGCGTCTGGGACACAGCCTTTGGCTTTCGGATTTTTTAGAGGTGGCCGCCCGCTCAGGGCAACAGGCCCCTGCAGAAAAACACCAGCCCTTTATCTGGGGGAAGGAAAGAGACCATCCCAGGTTCCTGATGTCAATTTGCAGGGTTCCCTTGGGACTGTCCGGGCTACACAGGTTTGAGGTGGGGGCAGGCTCGGTTTGGGACATATCCTTGGTTGTTTGGATTGTTTTGAGGCGGCCGGCCACTCAGGGTCCCAGGCCTCTGGTGACAAAGATCGGGCCTATTCCCTGGGAAAGGAAAGTGGCCAGCCCAGGTTCCTGATGTCAATTTGTAGGGTTCCCTTGGGACTGTCAGGGCAGCACAGGTTTGAGGTGGGGGCAGGTTGCCTCTGGGACACAGCCGTAATCATTCAGATATTTTGGAGGCAGCCGCCCGCTCAGGGCATCAGGACCCTGGAGAAAAAGTCTGTCCCTTTTCCCTGGGAAAGGAAAGTGGCCAGACCAGGTTCCTGAACTCAGTTCCCAGGGTTCCCTTGGGACTGTCAGGGCAGCACAGGTTTGTGGTGGGGGCAGCTTGCGTCTGGGACACAGCCTTAATAATTCAGATATTTTGGAGGCGGCCTCCCGCTCAGGGCAACAGGAACCTGGAAAAAAAGACCGTCCCTTTTCCCTGGGAAAGGAAAGTAGCCATCCCAGGTTCCTGATGACAGTTTGCAGTGTTCCCTTGGGACTGTCAGGGCAGCACAGGTTTGAGGTGGGGGCAGGTTGGGTCTGGGACACAGCCTTAATCGTTCAGATATTTTGGAGATGGTTGGCCAAGCAGCGGCACCGGCCTCTGGAGACAAAGACCAGCCCTTTTTCAAAAGAAAGGAATGTGGCCAGGCGTTCCTGTTGTCAGTTTTTAGGGTTCCCTTGGGACTGTCAGGGCTGCACAGGTTTGAGGTGGAGGCAGCTTGCGTACGGGACACAGCCTTAATCGTTCAGATTTTTTGGAGGCGGCCGCCCGCTCAGGACAACAAGACCCTGGGGAAAAAGACCGTCCCTTTTCCCTGGGAAAGGAAAGTAGCCATCCCAGGTTCCTGATGACAGTTTGCAGTGTTCCCTTGGGATTGTCCGGGCAGCACATTTTTGAGGTGGGGGCAGGTTGGGTCTGGGACACAGCCTTTGTCTTTTGGATAATTTAGAGGTGGCCGGCCAACAAGGGCCAAAGGCCCCTGCAGACAAAGACAGGCCCTTTTTCCGGGGGAAGGAAAGTGGCCAGCCCAGGTTCCTGATTGCAGTTTGTAGGGTTCCCTTGAGACTGTCAGGGCAGAAAAAATTTGAGGTGGGGGCAGGCTCGGTTTGGGACATATCCTTGGTTTTTCAGATTTTTGGAGGCGGATGGCCACTCAGGGCCAAAGCCCTCTGCAGAAAAAGACCAGCCCTTTTTCCGGGGAAAGGAAAGTGGCCAGCCCAGGTTCCTGATGTCAATTTGTAGGGTTCCCTTGGGACTGTCAGGGCAGCACAGGTTTGAGGTGGGGGCAGCTTGCGTCTGGGACACAGCCGTAATCATTCAGATATTTTGGAGGCAGCTGCCCGGTCAGGGCAACAGGACCCTGGAGAAAAAGTCCGTCCCTTTTCCCTGGGAAAGGAAATTAGCCATCCCAGGTTCCTGATGTCAGTTCCCAGGGTTCCCTTTGGACTGTCAGGGCAGCACAGATTTGTGGTGGGGGCAGCTTGCGTCTGGGACACAGCCTTAATAATTAAGATTTTTGGAGGCGGCCTCCCGCTCAGGGCAACAGGACCCTGGAGAAAAAGTCCGTCCTTTTTCCCTGGGAAAGGAAAGTAGCCATCCCAGGTTCCTGATGTCAGTTCCCAGGGTTCCCTTGGGACTGTCAGGGCAGCACAGGTTTGAGGTGGGGGCAGCTTGCGTAGGGGACACAGCCTTAATGGTTCAGATTTTTTGTCGGCGGCCGGCCATTCAGGGCCACAGGCCCTTGGAGACAAAGACAGGCCCTTTTTCCGGGGGAAGGAAAGTGGCCAGCCCAGGTTCCTGATGACAGTTTGCAGGGTTCCCTTGGGACTGGCAGGGCAGCACAGGTTTGAGGTGGGTGCAGGTTGGGTCTGGGACATAGCCTTAATCCTTCCGATATTTTGGAGGTGGTCAGGCCAATCATCGCCACAGGCCCCTGTGGAAAAAGACAGTCCCTTTTCCCTGGGAAAGGAAAGTGGCCTTCCCAGGTTCCTGATGACAGTTTGCAGGGTTCCCTTGGGACTGTCAGGGCAGCACAGGTTTGTGGTGGGGGCAGGCTCGGTTTGGGACATATCCTTGGTTGTTCAGATTTTTTGGAGGCGGCCGGCCACTCAGGGACGCAGGCCCCTGGGGGACAAATACCGGCCCTTTTTCTAAGGAAAGGAAAGTGGCCAGCCCCGGTTCCTGTTGTCAGTTTTTAGGGTTCCCTTGGGACTGTCAGGGCAGCTAAGATTTGTGGTGGGGGCAGGTTGGGTCTGGGACACAGCCTTAATCGTTCAGATTTTTTGGAGATGGTTGGCCAATCAGTGGCACAGGCCTCTGGGGACAAAGACCAGCCCTTTTTCAAAAGAAAGGAATGTGGCCAGGCCAGGTTCCTGTTGTCAGTTTTTAGGGTTCCCTTGGGACTGTCAGGGCTGCACAGGTTTGAGGTGGGGGCAGCTTGCATCTGGGACACAGCCTTAATCATTCAGATATTTTGGAGGCAGCCGCCCGCTCAGGGCAACAGGACCCTGGAGAAAAAGTCCGTCCCTTTTCGCTGGGAAAGGAAAGTGGCCAGATCAGGTTCCTGAAGTCACTTCCAAAAGTTCCCTTAGGACTGTCAGGGTAGCACAGGTTTGTGGTGGGGGAAGCTTGCGTTTGGGACAAGGCCTTGGTTGTTCAGATTTTTTTGAGGCGGCCAGCAACACAGAGCCACAGGCCCCTGCAGAAAAAGACCAGCCCTTTTTCCAGGGCAAGGAAAGTTGCCATCCCAGGTTCCTGATGTGAGTTTGTAGGGTTCCCTTGGACTGTCAGGGCAGCACAGGTTTGAGGTGGGGGCAGCTTGCGTCTGGGACACAGCCTTTGTCTTTCGGATTTTTTAGAGGTGGCCGGCCAACAAGGGCCACAGGCCCCTGAAGACAAAGACAGGCCCTTTTTCCAGGGGAAGGAAAGTGGCCAGCCCAGGTTCCTGATGACTGTTTGCAGGGTTCCCTTGAGACTGTCAGGGCAGCACAAGTTTGAGGTGGGGGCAGGCTCGGTTTGGGACATATCCTTGGTTTTTCAGATTTTTTGGAGGCGGCCGCCCGCTAAGGGCAACAGGACCCTGGCGAAAAAGATCGTCCCTTTTCCCTGGGAAAGGAAAGTGGCCATCCCAGGTTCCTGATGACCGTTTGCAGGGTTCCCTTGAGACTGTCAGGGCCGCTCAAGTTTCAGGTGGGGGCAGGTTGCGTCTGGGACAAATCCTTGGTTGTTCGGATTGTTTTGAGGCGGCCAGGCACTCAGGGCCGTGGGCCCCTTTAGACAAAGACCGGCCGTTTTCCCTGGGAAAGGAAAGTTGCCATCCCAGGTTCCTGATGTGAGTTTGTAGGGTTCCCTTGGGACTGGCAGGGCAGCACAGGTTTGAGGTGGGGGCAGGTTGGGTCTGGGACTCAGCCTTAATCCTTCAGATATTTTGGAGATGGTCAGGCCAATCATCGCCACAGGCCCCTGGGGACAAATACCAGCCCTTTTTCTAAGGAAAGGAATGTGGCCATCCCAGGCTCCTGATGTCAATTTGCAGGGTTCCCTTGGGACTGTCAGGGCTACACAGGTTTGAGGTGGGGGCAGGCTCGGTTTGGGAAATATCCTTGGTTGTTTGGATTGTTTTGAGGCGGCCGGCCACTCAGGGTCCCAGGCCCCTGGAGACGATGACCGGGCCTATTCCCGGGGAAAGGAAAGTGGCCAGCCCAGGTTCCTGATGACAGTTTGCAGTGTTCCCTTGGGACTGTCAGGGCTACACAGGCTTGAGGTGGGGGCAGGTTGGGTCTGGGACACAGCCTTAATCGTTCAGATATTTTGGAGATGGTTGGCCAAGCAGCGGCACAGGCCTCTGGAGGCAAAGACCAGCCCTTTTTCAAAAGAAAGGAAAGTGGCCATCCCAGGTTCCTGATGTCAGTTTTTAGAGTTCCCTTGGGACTGTCAGGGCTACACAGGTTTGTGGTGGGGGCAGGTTGGGTCTGGGACACAGCCTTTGTCTTTCGGATTTTTTAGAGGTGGCCGGCCAACAAGGGCCAAAGGCCCCTGCAGACAAAGACAGGCCCTTTTTCCGGGGGAAGGAAAGTGGCCATCCCAGGTTCCTGATTGCTGTTTGCAGGGTTCCCTTGAGACTGTCAGGGCAGCACAAGGTTTGTGGTGGGGGCAGGTTGGGTCTGGGACACAGCCTTTGTCTTTCGGATTATTTAGAGGTGGCCGGCCAACAAGGGCCAAAGGCCCCTGCAGACAAAGACAGGCCCTTTTTCCGGGGGAAGGAAAGTGGCCATCCCAGGTTCCTGATTGCTGTTTGCAGGGTTCCCTTGAGACTGTCAGGGCAGCACAAGTTTGAGGTGGGGGCAGGCTCGGTTTGGGACATATCCTTGGTTGTTCAGAATTTTTGGAGTTGGATGGCCACTCAGGGCCAAAGCCCTCTGCAGAAAAAGACCAGCCCTTTTTCCGGGGAACAGAAAGTGGCCATCCCAGGTTCCTGATGTCAATTTGTAGGGTTCCCTTGTGACTGTCAGGGCTACACAGGTTTGAGGTGGGGGCAGGTTGCGTCTGGGACACAGCCGTAATCATTCAGATATTTTGGAGGCAGCCGCCCGCTCAAGGCAACAGGACCCTGGAGAAAAAGTCCGTCCCGTTTCCCTTGGAAAGGAAAGTAGCCATCCCAGGTTCCTGATGACAGTTTGTAGGGTTCCCTTGGGACTGTCAGGGCAGCACAGGTTTGAGGTGGGGGCAGGTTGGGTCTGGGACACAGCCTTAATCCTTCAGATATTTTGGAGGTGGTCAGGACAATCATCGCCACAGGCCCCTGGGGACAAATACCAGCCCTTTTTCTAAGGAAAGGAATGTGGCCAGCCCAGGTTCCTGTTGTCAGTTTTTAGGGATCCCTTGGGACTATCAGGGCTGCACAGGTTTGAGGTGGGGGCAGCTTGCGTTTGGGACACAGCCTTAATCGTTCAGATTTTTTGGAGGCGGCCGCCCGCTCAGGGGCAACAGGAACCTGGAGAAAGAGATCGTCCCTTTTCCCTGGGAAAGGAAAGTGGCCATCCCAGGTTCCTGATGTCAGTTTTTAGAGTTCCCTTGGGACTGTCAGGGCGGCACAGGTTTGTGGTGGGGGCAGGCTCGGTTTGGGACATATCCTTGGTTGTTCGGAATTTTTGGAGGCGGCCGGCCACTCAGGGACGCAGGCCTCTGGAGAAAAAGACCGTCCTTTTCCATGGGAAAGGAAAGTGGCCAGACCAGGTTCCTGATATCACTTCCCAGGGTTCCCTTTGGACTGTCAGGGCAGCACAGATTTGTGGTGGGGGCAGCTTGCGTCTGCGACACAGTCTTAATAATTCAGATTTTTGGAGGCGGCCTCCCGCTCAGGGCAACAGGACGCTGGAGAAAAAGACCGTCCCATTTCCCTGTGAAAGGAAAGTAGCCATCTCAGGTTCCTGATGACAGTTTGCAGGGTTCCCTTGGGACTGTCAGGGGAGCACAGGTTTGAGGTGGGGGCAGGTTGCGTCTGGGACACAGCCTTTGGCTTTCGGATTTTTTAGAGGTGGCTGCCCGCTCAGGGCAACAGGCCCTCGCAGAAAAACACAGCCCTTTATCTGGGGGAAGGAAAAGTAGCCATCCCAGGTTCCTGATGTCAATTTGCAGGGTTCCCTTGGGACTGTCAGGGCTACACAGGTTTGAGGTGGGGGCAGGTTGGGTCTGGGACACAGCCTTTGTCTTTCGGATTTTTTAGAGGTGGCCGGCCAACAAGGGCCAAAGGCCCCTGCAGACAAAGACAGGCCCTTTTTCCGGGGGAAGGAAAGTGGCCAGCCCAGGTTCCTGATTGCAGTTTGCAGGGTTCCCTTGAGACTGTCAGGGCAGAAAAAATTTGAGGTGGGGGCAGGCTCGGTTTGGGTCATATCCTTGGTTTTTCAGATTTTTTGGAGGCGGATGGCCACTCAGGGCCAAAGCCCTCTGCAGAAAAAGACCAGCCCTTTTTCCGGGGAAAGGAAAGTGGCCAGCCCAGGTTCCTGATGTCAATTTGCAGGGTTCCCTTGGGATTGTCCGGCAGCACAGTTTTGAGGTGGGGGCAGGTTGGGTCTGGGACACAGCCTTTGTGTTTCGGATTTTTTAGAGGTGGCTGGCCAACAAGGGCCAAAGGCCCCTGCAGACAAAGACAGGCCCTTTTTCCGGGGGAAGGAAAGTGGCCAGCCCAGGTTCCTGATTGCAGTTTGCAGGGTTCCCTTGAGACTGTCAGGGCAGAAAAAATTTGAGGTGGGGGCAGGCTCGGTTTGGGTCATATCCTTGGTTTTTCAGATTTTTTGGAGGCGGATGGCCACTCAGGGCCAAAGCCCTCTGCAGAAAAAGACCAGCCCTTTTTCCGGGGAAAGGAAAGTGGCCAGCCCAGGTTCCTGATGTCAATTTCTAGGGTTCCCTTGGGACTTTCAGGGCAGCACAGGTTTGAGGTGGGGGCAGCTTGCGTCTGGGACACAGCCGTAATCATTCAGATATTTTGGAGGCAGCCGCCCGGTCAGGGCAAGAGGACCCTGGAGAAAAAGTCCGTCCCTGTTCCCTGGGAAAGGAAAGCAGCCATCCCAGATTCCTGATGTCAGTTCCCAGGGTTCCCTTTGGACTGTCAGGGCAGCACAGATTTGTGGTGGGGGCAGGTTGCATCTGGGACACAGCCTTAATAATTCAGATTTTTGGAGGCGGCCTCCCGCTCAGGGCAACAGGATGCTGGAGAAAAAGACCGTCCCTTTTCCCTGTGAAAGGAAAGTAGCCATCTCAGGTTCCTGATGACATTTTGCAGGGTTCCCTTGGGACTGTCAGGGCAGCACAGGTTTGAGGTGGGGGGCAGCTTGCGTCTGGGACACAGCCTTTGGCTTTCGGATTTTTTAGAGGTGGCCGCCCGCTCAGGGCAACAGGCCCCTGCGGGAAAAACACCAGCCCTTTATCTGGGGGAAGGAAAAGTAGCCATCCCAGGTTCCTGATGTCAATTTGCAGGGTTCCCTTGGGACTGTCAGGGCTACACAGGTTTTAGGTGGGGGCAGGCTCGGTTTGGGACATATCCTTGGTTGTTTGGATTGTTTTGAGGCGGCCGGCCACTCAGGGTCCCAGGCCTCTGGAGACAAATATCGGGCCTATTCCCTGGGAAAGGAAAGTGGCCAGCCCAGGTTCCTGATGTCAATTTGTAGGGTTCCATTGGGACTGTCAGGGCAGCACAGGTTTGAGGTGGGGGGCATCTTGCGTCTGGGACACAGCCGTAATCATTCAGATATTTTGGAGGCAGCCGCCCGCTCAGGGCATCAGGACCCTGGAGAAAAAGTCTGTCCCTTTTCCCTGGGAAAGGAAAGTGGCCAGACCAGGTTCCTGAACTCTATTCCCAGGGTTCCCTTGGGACTGTCAGGGCAGCACAGGTTTGTGGTGGGGGCAGCTTGCGTCTGGGACACAGCCTTAATAATTCAGATATTTTGGAGGCGGCCTCCCGCTCAGGGCAACAGGAACCTGGAAAAAAAGACCGTCCCTTTTCCCTGGGAAAGGAAAGTAGCCATCCCAGGTTCCTGATGACAGTTTGCAGTGTTCCCTTGGGACTGTCAGGGCAGCACAGGTTTGAGGTGGGGGCAGGTTGGGTCTGGGACACAGCCTTAATCGTTCAGATATTTTGGAGATGGTTGGCCAAGCAGCGGCACCGGCCTCTGGAGACAAAGACCAGCCCTTTTTCAAAAGAAAGGAATGTGGCCAGGCCAGGTTCCTGTTGTCAGTTTTTTAGGGTTCCCTTGGGACTGTCAGGGCTGCACAGGTTTGAGGTGGAGGCAGCTTGCGTACGGGACACAGCCTTAATCGTTCAGATTTTTTGGAGGCGGCCGCCCGCTCAGGACAACAAGACCCTGGAGAAAGAGATCGTCCCTTTTCCCTGGGAAAGGAAAGTGGCCATCCCAGGTTCCTGATGTCAGTTTTTAGAGTTCCCTTGGGACTGTCAGGGCGGCACAGGTTTGTGGTGGGGGCAGGCTCGGTTTGGGACATATCCTTGGTTGTTCGGAATTTTTGGAGGCGGCCGGCCACTCTGGGACGCAGGCCTCTGGAGAAAAAGACCGTCCCTTTTCCATGGGAAAGTAGAGTGGCCAGACCAGGTTCCTGATATCACTTCCCAGGGTTCCCTTTGGACTGTCAGGGCAGCACAGATTTGTGGTGGGGGGCAGCTTGCGTCTGCGACACAGCCTTAATAATTCAGATTTTTGGAGGCGGCCTCCCGCTCAGGGCAACAGGACGCTGGAGAAAAAGACCGTCCCTTTTCCCTGTGAAAGGAAAGTAGCCATCTCAGGTTCCTGATGACAGTTTGCAGGGTTCCCTTGGGACTGTCAGGGCAGCACAGGTTTGAGGTGGGGGCAGGTTGCGTCTGGGACACAGCCTTTGGCTTTCGGATTTTTTAGAGGTGGCTGCCCGCTCAGGGCAACAGGCCCTCGCAGAAAAACACCAGCCCTTTATCTGGGGGAAGGAAAAGTAGCCATCCCAGGTTCCTGATGTCAATTTGCAGGGTTCCCTTGGGACTGTCAGGGCTACACAGGTTTGAGGTGGGGGCAGGCTCAATTTGGGACATATCCTTGGTTGTTTGGATTGTTTTGAGGCGGCCGGCCACTCAGGGTCCCAGGCCTCTGGAGACAAAGATCGGGCCTATTCCCTGGGAAAGGAAAGTGGCCAGCCCTGGTTCCTGATGTCAATTTGTAGGGTTCCCTTGGGACTGTCAGGGCAGCACAGGTTTGAGGTGGGGGCAGGTTGCGTCTGGGACACAGCCGTAATCATTCAGATATTTTGGAGGCAGCCGCCCGCTCAGGGCATCAGGACCCTGGAGAAAAAGTCTGTCCCTTTTCCCTGGGAAAGGAAAGTGGCCAGACCAGGTTCCTGAACTCAGTTCCCAGGGTTCCCTTGGGACTGTCAGTGCAGCCCAGGTTTGTGGTGGGGGCAGCTTGCGTCTGGGACACAGCCTTAATAATTCAGATATTTTGGAGGCGGCCTCCCGCTCAGGGCAACAGGAACCTTGAAAAAAAGACCGTCCCTTTTCCCTGGGAAAGGAAAGTAGCCATCCCAGGTTCCTGATGACAGTTTGCAGTGTTCCCTTGGGACTGTCAGGGCAGCACAGGTTTGAGGTGGGGGCAGGTTTGGTCTGGGACACAGCCTTAATCGTTCAGATATTTTGGAGATGGTTGGCCAAGCAGCGGCACGGCCTCTGGAGACAAAGACCAGCCCTTTTTCAAAAGAAAGGAATGTGGCCAGGCCAGGTTCCTGTTGTCAGTTTTTAGGGTTCCCTTGAGACTGTCAGGGCTGCACAGGTTTGAGGTGGAGGCAGCTTGCGTACGGGACACAGCCTTAATCGTTCAGATTTTTTGGAGGCGGCCGCCCGCTCAGGACAACAAGACCCTGGAGAAAAAGATCGCCCCTTTTCCCTGGGAACGGAAAGTGGCCATCCCAGGTTCCTGATGTCAGTTCCCAGGGTTCCCTTTGGACTGTCAGGGCAGCACAGATTTGTGGTGGGGGCAGCTTGCGTCTGGGACACAGCCTTAATAATTAAGATTTTTGGAGGCGGCCTCCCCCTCAGGGCAACAGGACCCTGGAGAAAAAGTCCGTCCCTTTTCCCTGGGAAAGGAAAGTTGCCAGACCAGGTTCCTGAACTCAGTTCCCAGGGTTCCCTTGGGACTGTCAGGGCAGTACAGGTTTGTGGTGGGGGCAGCTTGCGTCTGGGACACAGCCTTAATAATTCAGATATTTTGGAGGCGGCCTCCCGCTCAGGGCAACAGGAACCTGGAAAAAAAGACCGTCCCTTTTCCTGGGAAAGGAAAGTAGCCATCCCAGGTTCCTGATGACAGTTTGCAGTGTTCCCTTGGGACTGTCAGGGCAGCACAGGTTTGAGGTGGGGGCAGGTTGGGTCTGGGACACAGCCTTAATCGTTCAGATATTTTGGAGATGGTTGGCCAAGCAGCGGCACCGGCCTCTGGAGACAAAGACCAGCCCTTTTTCAAAAGAAAGGAATGTGGCCAGGCCAGGTTCCTGTTGTCAGTTTTTAGGGTTCCCTTGGGACTGTCAGGGCTGCACAGGTTTGAGGTGGAGGCAGCTTGCGTACGGGACACAGCCTTAATCGTTCAGATTTTTTGGAGGCGGCCGCCCGCTCAGGACAACAAGACCCTGGAGAAAAAATCCGTCCCGTTTCCCTGGGAAAGGAAAGTAGCCATCCCAGGTTCCTGATGACAGTTTGCAGTGTTCCCTTGGGATTGTCCGGGCAGCACAGTTTTGAGGTGGAGCAGGTTGGGTCTGGGACACAGCCTTTGTCTTTCGGATTTTTTAGAGGTGACCGGCCAACAAGGGCCAAAGGCCCCTGCAGACAAAGACAGGCCCTTTTTCCGGGGGAAAGGAAAGTGGCCAGCCCAGGTTCCTGATTGCAGTTTGCAGGGTTCCCTTGAGACTGTCAGGGCAGAAAAAATTTGAGGTGGGGGCAGGCTCGGTTTGGGACATATCCTTGGTTTTTCAGATTTTTGGAGGCGGATGGCCACTCAGGGCCAAAGCCCTCTGCAGAAAAAGACCAGCCCTTTTTCCGGGGAAAGGAAAGTGGCCAGCCCAGGTTCCTGATGACAGTTTTTAGGGTTCCCTTGGGACTGTCAGGGCAGCACAGGTTTGAGGTGGGGGCAGGTTGGGTCTGGGACACAGCGTTAATCCTTCAGATATTTTGGAGGTGGTCAGGACAATCATCGCCACAGGCCCCTGGGGACAAATACCAGCCCTTTTTCTAAGGAAAGGAATGTGGCCAGCCCAGGTTCCTGTTGTCAGGTTTTAGGGATCCCTTGGGACTGTCAGGGCAGCACAGGTTTGAGGTGGGGGCAGCTTGCGTTTGGGACACAGCCTTAATGGTTCAGATTTTTTGGAGGCGGCCGCCCGCTCAGGGCAACAGGCCTCTGGAGAAAAAGTCCTCCCTTTTCCCTGGGAAAGGAAAGTGGCCATCCCAGGTTCCTGATGTCAGTTTTTAGAGTTCCCTTAGGACTGTCAGGGCGGCACAGGTTTGTGGTGGGGGCAGGCTCGGTTTGGGACATATCCTTGGTTTTTCGGATTTTTTGGAGGCGGCAGGCCACTCAGGGACGCAGGCCTCTGGAGAAAAAGACCGTCCCTTTTCCATGGGAAAGGAAAGTGGCCAGACCAGGTTCCTGATATCACTTCCCAGGGTTCCCTTTGGACTGTCAGGGCAGCACAGATTTGTGGTGGGGGCAGCTTGCGTCTGGGACACAGCCTTAATAATTCAGATTTTTGGAGGCGGCCTCCCGCTCAGGGCAACAGGACCCTGGAGAAAAAGACCGTCCCTTTTCCCTGGGAAAGGAAAGTAGCCATCTCAGGTTCCTGATGACAGTTTGCAGGGTTCCCTTGGGACTGTCAGGGCAGCACAGGTTTGAGGTGGGGGCAGGTTGCGTCTGGGACACAGCCTTTGTCTTTCGGATTTTTTAGAGGTGGCCGGCCAACCAGGGCCACAGGCCCCTGCAGAAATACACCAGCCCTTTTTCTGGGGGAAGGAAAGTGGCCATCCCAGGTTCCTGATGTCAATTTGCAGGGTTCCCTTGGGACTGTCAGGGCAGAACAAGTTTGAGGTGGGGGCAGGCTCGGTTTGGGACATATCCTTGGTTGTTTGGATTGTTTTGAGGTGGCCGGCCACTCAGGGTCCCAGGCCTCTGGAGACAAAGACAGTCCCTATTCCCTGGGAAAGGAAAGTGGCCAGCCCAGGTTCCTGATGTCAGTTCCCAGGGTTCCCTTGGGACTGTCAGGGCAGCACAGGTTTGAGGTGGGGGCAGCTTGCGTAGGGGACACAGCCTTAATGGTTCAGATTTTTTGTCAACGGCCGGCCATTCAGGGCCACAGGCCCTTGGAGACAAAGACAGGCCCTTTTTCCGGGGGAAGGAAAGTGGCCAGCCCAGGTTCCTGATGACAGTTTGCAGGGTTCCCTTGAGACTGTCAGGGCAGCACAAGTTTGAGGTGGGGGCAGGCTCGGTTTGGGACATATCCTTGGTTGTTCGGATTTTTTTGAGGCGGCCAGCCACTCAGGGCCAAAGCCCTCTGCAGAAAAAGACCAGCCCTTTTTCCGGGGAAAGGAAAGTGGCCATCCCAAGTTCCTGATGTCACTTTAAAGGGTTCCCTAGGGACTGTCAGTGCAGCACAGGTTTGAGGTGGGGGCCGGTTGCGTCTGGGACACAGCCGTCATCGTTCAGATTTTTTGGAGGCAGATGGCCATTGGGGGCCACAGGCCGCTGGCGGCACGGACCGGCCCTTTTCCCTGGGAAAGGAAAGTGGCCATCCCAGGTTCCTGAAGTCAGTTCCCAGGGTTCCCTTGGGACTGTCAGGGCAGCACAGGTTTGTGGTGGGGGCAGCTTGCGTCTGGGACACAGCCTTAATCGTTCAGATTTTTTGGAGGGGGCCTCCCCCTCAGGGCAGCAGGACCCTGGAGAAAAAGACCGTCCCTTTTCCCTGGGAAAGGAAAGTGGCCATCCCAGGTTCCTGATGACAGTTTGCAGGGTTCCCTTGGGACTGTCAGGGCAGCACAGGTTTGAGGTGGGGGCAGGTTGGGTCTGGGACACTGCCTTAATCCTTCAGATATTTTGGAGATGGTCGGCCAATCAGCGCCACAGGCCCCTGGGGACAAATACCAGCCCTTTTTCTAAGGAAAGGAAAGTGGCCAGCCCCGGTTCCTGTTGTCAGTTTTTAGGGTTCCCTTGGGACTGTCAGGGCAGCTAAGATTTGTGGTGGGGGCAGGTTGGGTCTGGGACACAGCCTTAATCGTTCAGATATTTTGGAGATGGTTGGCCAATCAGTGGCACAGGCCTCTGGGGACAAAGACCAGCCCTTTTTCAAAAGAAAGGAATGTGGCCATCCCAGGTTCCTGATGCCAGTTTTTAGAGTTCCCTTGGGACTGTCAGGGCGGCAAAGGTTTGTGGTGGGGGCAGGCTCGGTTTGGGACATATCCTTGGTTGTTCGGAATTTTTGGAGGCGGCCGGCCACTCAGGGACGCAAGCCTCTGGAGAAAAAGACCGTCCCTTTTCCATGGGAAAGGAAAGTGGCCAGACCAGGTTCCTGATATCACTTCCCAGGATTCCCTTTGGACGGTCAGGGCAGCACAGATTTGTGGTGGGGGCAGCTTGCGTCTGGGACACAGCCTTAATAATTCAGATTTTTGGAGGCGGCCTCCCGCTCAGGGCAACAGGACGCTGGAGAAAAAGACCGTCCCTTTTCCCTGTGAAAGGAAAGTAGCCATCTCAGGTTCCTGATGACAGTTTGCAGGGTTCCCTTGGGACTGTCAGGGCAGCACAGGTTTGAGGTGGGGGCAGCTTGGGTCTGGGACACAGCCTTTGTCTTACAGATTTTTTCGAGGTGGCCGGCCAACCAGGGCCAAAGGCCCCTGCAGAAAAACACCAGCCCTTTTTCTGGGGGAAGGAAAGTGGTCATCCCAGGTTCCTGATGACAGTTTGCAGTGTTCCCTTGGGACTGGCAGGGCAGCACAGGTTTGAGGTGGGGGCAGGTTGGGTCTGGGACACAGCCTTAATCCTTCCGATATTTTGGAGGTGGTCAGGCCAATCATCGCCACAGGCCCCTGTGGAAAAAGACCGTCCCTTTTCCCTGGGAAAGGAAAGTGGCCTTCCCAGGTTCCTGATGACAGTTTGCAGGGTTCCCTTGGGACTGTCAGGGCAGCACAGTTTTGAGGTGGGGGCAGGTTGGGTCTGGGACACTGCCTTAATCCTTCAGATATTTTGGAGATGGTCAGGCCAGTCATCGCCAGAGGCCCCTGGGGACAAATACCAGCCCTTTTTCTAAGGAAAGGAATGTGGCCAGCCCAGGTTCCTGTTGTCAGTTTTTAGGGTTCCCTTGGGACTGTCAGGGCAGCACAGGTTTGAGGTGGGGGCAGGTTGGGTCTGGGACACAGCCTAAATCCTTCAGATATTTTGGAGATGGTCGGCCAATCAGCGCCACAGGCCCCTGGGGACAAATACCAGCCCTTTTTCTAAGGAAAGGAAAGTGGCCAGCCCCGGTTCCTGTTGTCAGTTTTTAGGGTTCCCTTGGGAAACCTAACAGCCAGAAAAACACCAGCCCTTTATCTGGGGGAAGGAAAAGTAGCCATCCCAGGTTCCTGATGTCAATTTGCAGGGTTCCCTTGGGACTGTCAGGGCTACACAGGTGTGAGGTGGGGGCAGGCTCGGTTTGGGACATATCCTTGGTTGTCTTGATTGTTTTGAGGCGGCCGGCCACTCAGGGTCCCAGGCCTCTGGAGACAAAGATCGGGCCTATTCCCTGGGAAAGGAAAGTGGCCAGCCCAGGTTCCTGATGTCAATTTGTAGGGTTCCCTTGGGACTGTCAGGGCAGCACAGGTTT
>NW_027099344.1:0-49375 GCF_031753505.1 Anomalospiza imberbis
GCAGGCGTGTTTTCTTTCACAAAGAAAGGGGTTGGTCTTTGTCTTCAGAGGCCTGAGGCCCTGAGTGGGCGGCCAGTCCAAAAAATCGCAACAACCAAGGATGCGTTCCAGACCCAACCAGCCCCCAACTCAAACATGTGCTGCCCTGACAGTCCAAGCGCGCTCTGCAAACTTACATCACTAACAAAGGCTGGAAAGTTTTCTTTCAAAGGGAAAATGGCTGGTGATTGTCTTCAGGGGCCTGTGGCCCTTACTGTGCGGTAAGTCCAAAAAATCGCAACAACCAAGGATGCGTTCCAGACCCAACCTGCCCCCACCTAAACTTGTGCTGCCCTAACAGTCCCAAGCACACTGAACACTGACATCTGGAACCAGGGCTGCCGAGTTTTCTTTCAAAGGGAAAAGGGCCCGTGATGATCTTCAGGGGCCCGTGACCCTGAGTGGGCGGCCACTCCAAAAAATCGCAAAAACCAAGGATGTGTCCCAGACCCAACCAGCCCCCAATTCAAACTTGTGCTGCCCTGACCGCCCCAAGCGCACCTTGCAAACTGACATCAGGAACCTGGGCTGGCGAGTTTTATTTCACAGGGAAAAAGCTGGTCTTTGCCCTCAGGGGCCTGTGGCCCTGCGTGGACGGCCACCCCAAAAAATCCCCACAACCAAGGATGTGTCCAGGACCCAACCTGTCCCCACCACAAACATATGCCGCCCTGAGAGCCCCAAGCACATCCTGCAAATTGACATGAGAAATTTGGCCGGAGACATTTCCTTTACAGCAAAAAGGGCGGTCTGTGTCTTCAGAGGCCTGTGGCCCTGAGTGGACGGCTGCCTCAAAAAAATCCAAGCAACCAAGGATGTTTCCCAGACCCAACCGGCCCCCACTTCAAGCATGTGCTGCCCTGAGAGTCCCAGGCACATCCTGCAAACTGACATCAGGAACCTGGGCAGGCGAGTTTTCTTTCAAAGGGAAAAGGGACCGCGATTGTCTTCAGGGCCTGTGGCCCTGAGGGAGCAGCCACTGCAAAAAATCCCACCAACCAAGGATGTGTCCCAGACCCAACCAGCCCCCAACTCAAACTTGTACTGCCCTGGCAGTCCCAAGCGCACCTTGCAAACTGACATCAGGAACCTGGGCTGGCGAGTTTTCTTTCACAGGGAAAAGGGCTGGTCTTCGCCCTCAGGGGCCTGTGGCCCTGAGTGGGCAGCCGCCCCAAAAAATCCCCACAACCAAGGATGTGTCCAAGACTAAACCTGACCCCACCTCAATCTTGTGCTGCCCTAAAAGCCCCAAGCGCGCTCTTCAAACGTACATTAGGAACCAGGGCAGGCGTGTTTTCTTTCACAAAGAAAGGGGCCGGTCTTTGTCTTCAGAGGCCTGAGGCCCTGAGTGTGTGGCCAGTCCAAAAATCGCAACAACCAAGGATGCGTTCCAGACCCAACCTGCCCCCACCTAAACACGTGCTGCCCTGACAGTCCCAAGCGCGCTCTGCAAACTTACATCACTAACCAAGGCTGGAAAGTTTTCTTTCACGGGGAAAATGGCTGGTGAGTGTCTCAAGGGGCCTGTGGCCCTTACTGTGCGGTAAGTCCAAAAAATCACAACAACCAAGGATGCGTTCCAGACCCAACCTGCCCCCACCTGAAACATATGCCACCCTGAGAGCCCCAAGCACACACTGAAAACTGACATCTGGAACCCTGGACGCCGAGTTTTCTTTCAAAGGGAAAAGGGACCGTGATTGTCTTCAGGGGCCTGTGGCCCTGAGTGGGCGGCCACCCCAAAAAATCCCCAAAACCAAGGATGTGTCCAGGACCCAACCTGTCCCCACCACAAACATATGCCGCCCTGAGAGCCCCAAGCACATCCTGCAAATTGACATGAGAAATTTGGGCCGGAGACATTTCCTTTACAGCAAAAAGGGCGGTCTGTGTCTTCAGAGGCCTGTGGCCCTGAGTGGACGGCTGCCTCAAAAAAATCCAAGCAACCAAGGATGTGTCCCAGACCCAACCTGCCCCCACTTCAAGCATGTGCTGCCCTGAGAGTCCCAAGCACATCCTGCAAACTGACATCAGGAACCTGGGCAGGCGAGTTTTCTTTCAAAGGGAAAAGAGACTGTGATTGTCTTCAGGGGCCTGTGGCCCTGAGGGAGCAGCCACTGCAAAAAATCCCACCAACCAAGGATGTGTCCCAGACCCAACCAGCCCCCAACTCAAACTTGTGCTGCCCTGGCAGTCCCAAGCGCACCTTGCAAACTGACATCAGGAACCTGGGCTGGCGAGTTTTCTTTCACAGGGAAAATGCTGGTCTTTTTCCTCAGGGGCCTGTGGCCCTGAGTGGGCAGCCGCCCCAAAAAATCCCCACAACCAAGGATGTGTCCAAGACTAAACCTGCCCCCACCTCAATCTTGTGCTGCCCTAACAGCCCCAAGCGCGCTCTTCAAACGTACATTAGGAACCAGGGCAGGCGTGTTTTCTTTCACAAAGAAAGGGGCCGGTCTTTGTCTTCAGAGGCCTGAGGCCCTGAGTGTGTGGCCAGTCCAAAAATCGCAACAACCAAGGATGCGTTCCAGACCCAACCTGCCCCCACCTAAACACGTGCTGCCCTGACAGTCCCAAGCGCGCTCTGCAAACTTACATAACTAACCAAGGTTGGAAAGTTTTCTTTCACGGGGAAAATGGCTGGTGAGTGTTTCTAGGGGCCTGTGGCCCTTACTGTGCGGTAAGTCCAAAAAATCGCAACAACCAAGGATGCGTTCCAGACCCAACCTGCCCCCACCTGAAACATATGCCGCCCTGAGAGCCCCAAGCACACACTGAAAACTGACATCTGGAACCCTGGACGCCGAGTTTTCTTTCAAAGGGAAAAGGGACCGTGATTGTCTTCAGGGGCCTGTGGCCCTGAGGGGGCGGCCACTCCAAAAAATCGCAAAAACCAAGGATGTGTCCCAGACCAAACCAGCCCCCAATTCAAACTTGTGCTGCCCTGACCGTCCCAAGCGCACCTTGCAAACTGACATCAGAAACCTGGGCTGGCGAGTTTTTTTTCACAGGGAAAAAGCTGGTCTTTTCCCTCAGGGGCCTGTGGCCCTGAGTGGGCGGCCACCCCAAAAAATCCCCAAAACCAAGGATGTGTCCAGGACCCAACCTGTCCCCACCACAAACATATGCCGCCCTGAGAGCCCCAAGCACATCCTGCAGATTGACATGAGAAATTTGGGCCGGAGACATTTCCTTTACAGCAAAAAGGGCGGTCTGTGTCTTCAGAGGCCTGTGGCCCTGAGTGGACGGCTGCCTCAAAAAAATCCAAGCAACCAAGGATGTGTCCCAGACCCAACCTGCCCCCACTTCAAGCATGTGTTTCCCTGAGAGTCCCAGGCACATCCTGCAAACTGACATCAGGAACCTGGGCAGGCGAGTTTTCTTTCAAAGGGAAAAGGGACCGCGATTGTCTTCAGGGCCTGTGGCCCTGAGGGAGCAGCCACTGCAAAAAATCGCACCAACCAAGGATGTGTCCCAGACCCAACCAGCCCCCAACTCAAACTTGTGCTACCCTGGCAGTCCCAAGCGCACCTTGCAAACTGACATCAGGAACCTGGGCTGGCGAGTTTTCTTTCACAGGGAAAATGCTGGTCTTTGTCCTCAGGGGCCTGTGGCCCTGAGTGGGCAGCCGCCCCAAAAAATCCCCACAACCAAGGATGTGTCCAAGACTAAACCTGACCCCACCTCAATCTTGTGCTGCCCTAACAGCCCCAAGCGCGCTCTTCAAACGTACATTAGGAACCAGGGCAGGCGTGTTTTCTTTCACAAAGAAAGGGGCCGGTCTTTGTCTTCAGAGGCCTGAGGCCCTGAGTGTGTGGGCAGTCCAAAAATCGCAACAACCAAGGATGCGTTCCAGACCCAACCTGCCCCCACCTAAACACGTGCTGCCCTGACAGTCCCAAGCGCGCTCTTCAAACTTACATCACTAACCAAGGCTGGAAAGTTTTCTTTCACAGGGAAAATGGCTGGTGATTGTCTCAAGGGGCTTGTGGCCCTTACTGTGCGGTAAGTCCAAAAAATCGCAACAACCAAGGATGCGTTCCAGACCCAACCTGCCCCCACCTGAAACATATGCCGCCCTGAGATCCCCAAGCACACACTGAAAACTGACATCTGGAACCTGGGCCGCCGAGTTTTCTTTCAAAGGGAAAAGGGCCCGTGATTGTCTTCAGGGGCCTGTGGCCCTGAGTGGGCGGCCACTCCAAAAAATCGCAAAAACCAAGGATGCGTTCCAGACCCAACCAGCCCCCAATTCAAACTTGTGCTGCCCTGACCGTCCCAAGCGCACCTTGCAAACTGACATCAGGAACCTGGGCTGGCGAGTTTTATTTCACAGGGAAAAAGCTGGTCTTTGCCCTCAGGGGTCTGTGGCCCTGAGTGGGCGGCCACCCCAAAAAATCCCCACAACCAAGGATGTGTCCAGGACCCAACCTGACCCCACCACAAACATATGCCGCCCTGAGAGCCCCAAGCACATCCTGCAAATTGACATGAGAAATTTGGGCCGGAGACATTTCCTTTACAGCAAAAAGGGCGGTCTGTGTCTTCAGAGGCCTGTGGCCCTGAGTGGACGGCTGCCTCCAAAAAATCCAAGCAACCAAGGATGTGTCCCAGACCCAACCTGCCCCCACTTCAGGCATGTGCTGCCCTGAGAGTCCCAGGCACATCCTGCAAACTGACATCAGGAACCTGGGCAGGCGAGTTTTCTTTCAAAGGGAAAAGGGACCGCGATTGTCTTCAGGGGCCTGTGGCCCTGAGGGAGCAGCCACTGCAAAAAATCCCACCAACCAAGGATGTGTCCCAGACCCAACCAGCCCCCAACTCAAACTTGTGCTGCCCTGGCAGTCCCAAGCGCACCTTGCAAACTGACATCAGGAACCTGGGCTGGCGAGTTTTCTTTCACAGGGAAAATGCTGGTCTTTGCCCTCAGGGGCCTGTGGCCCTGAGTGGGCAGCCGCCCCAAAAAATCCCAACAACCAAGGATGTGTCCAAGACTAAACCTGACCCCACCTCAATCTTGTCCTGCCCTAACAGTCCCAAGCACACACTGAACACTGACATCTGGAACCAGGGCAGGCGTGTTTTCTTTGACAAAGAAAGGGGCCGGTCTTTGTCTTCAGAGGCCTGAGGCCCTGAGTGTGTGGCCAGTCCAAAAATCGCAACAACCAAGGATGCGTTCCAGACCCAACCTGCCCCCACCTAAACACGTGCTGCCCTGACAGTCCCAAGCGCGCTCTGCAAACTTACATCACTAACCAAGGCTGGAAAGTTTTCTTTCACAGGGAAAATGGCTGGTGATTGTCTCAAGGGGCCTGTGGCCCTTACTGTGCGGTAAGTCCAAAAAATCGCAACAACCAAGGATGCGTTCCAGACCCAACCTGCCCCCACCTGAAACATATGCCGCCCTGAGAGCCCCAAGCACACACTGAAAACTGACATCTGGAACCCTGGCCGCCGAGTTTTCTTTCAAAGGGAAAAGGGCCCGTGATGATCTTCAGGGGCCCGTGACCCTGAGTGGCCGGCCACTCCAAAACATCGCAACAACCAAGGATGTGTCCCAGACCCAACCTGTCCCCACCTCAAACATATGCCGCCCTGAGAGCCCCAAGCACATCCTGCAAAATGACATGAGAAAATTTGGGCCGGCGAGATTTCCTTTACAGCAAAAAGGGCAGTCTGTGTCTTCAGAGGCCTGTGGCCCTGAGTGGACGGCTGCCTCCAAAAAATCCAAGCAACCAAGGATGTGTCCCAGACCCAACCTGCCCCACTTCAAGCATGTGCTGCCCTGAGAGTCCCAAGTACATCCTGCAAACTGACATCAGGAACCTGGGCAGGCGAGTTTTCTTTCAAAGGGAAAAGAGACCGTGATTGTCTTCAGGGGCCTGTGGGCCTGAGGGGGCGGCCGCCCCAAAAAATCCCAAACACCAAGGATGTGTCCAAGACTAAACCTGACCCCACCTCAATCTTGTGCTGCCCTAACAGCCCCAAGCGCGCTCTTCAAACGTACATTAGGAACCAGGGCAGGCGTGTTTTCTTTCACAAAGAAAGGGGCCGGTCTTTGTCTTCAGAGGCCTGAGGCCCAGAGTGGGCGGCCAGTCCAAAAATTGCAACAACCAAGGATGCGTTCCAGACCAAACCAGCCCCCAACTCAAACATGTGCTGCCTTGACAGTCCCAAGCGCGCTCTGCAAACTTACATCACTAACAAAGGCTGGAAAGTTTTCTTTCAAAGGGAAAATGGCTGGTGATTGTCTTCAGAGGCCTGTGGCCCTGAGTGGACGGCTGCCTCCAAAAAATCCAAGCAACCAAGGATGTGTCCCAGACCCAACCTGACCCACTTCAAGCATGTGCTGCCCTGAGATTACTAAGCACATCCTGCAAATGTACCTCAGGATCCCAGGCAGGCGAGTTTTCTTTCAAAGGGGAAAGGGACCGTGATTGTCTTCAGGGGCCTGTGGCCCTGAGTGGGCGGCCACTCCAAAAAATCACAAAAACCAAGGATGTGTCCCAGACCCAACCAGCCCCCAATTCAAACTTGTGCTGCCCTGACCGTCCCAAGCGCACCTTGCAAACTGACATCAGGAACCTGGGCTGGCGAGTTTTCTTTCACAGGGAAAAAGCTGGTCTTTGTCCTCAGGGGCCTGTGGCCCTAAATGGGCAGCCGCCCCAAAAAATCCCCACAACCAAGGATGTGTCCAGGATGCAACCTGTCCCCACCACAAACATATGCCGCCCTGAGAGCCCCAAGCACATCCTGCAAATTGACATGAGAAATTTGGGCCGGAGACATTTCCTTTACAGCAAAAAGGGCGGTCTGTGTCTTCAGAGACCTGTGGCCCTGAGGGGGCGGCCGCCCCAAAAAATCCCAAACACCAAGGATGTTTCCCAGACCCAACCTGCCCCCACTTCAAGCATGTGCTGCCCTGAGAGTCCCAGGCACATCCTGCAAACTGACATCAGGAACCTGGGCAGGCGAGTTTTCTTTCAAAGGGAAAAGGGACCGCGATTGTCTTCAGGGGCCTGTGGCCCTGAGGGAGCAGCCACTTGCAAAAAATCCCACCAACCAAGGATGTGTCCCAGACCCAACCAGCCCCCAACTCAAACTTGTGCTGCCCTGGCAGTCCCAAGCGCACCTTGAAAACTGACATCAGGAGCCTGGGCTGGCGAGTTTTCTTTCACAGGGAAAATGCTGGTCTTTGTCCTCAGGGGCCTGTGGCCCTGAGTGGGCAGCCGCCCCAAAAAATCCCCACAACCAAGGATGTGTCCAAGACTAAACCTGACCCCACCTCAATCTTGTGCTGCCCTTACAGCCCCAAGCGCGCTCTTCAAACGTACATTAGGAACCAGGGCAGGCGTGTTTTCTTTGACAAAGAAAGGGGCCGGTCTTTGTCTTCAGAGGCCTGAGGCCCTGAGTGTGTGGCCAGTCCAAAAATCGCAACAACCAAGGATGCGTTCCAGACCCAACCTGCCCCCACCTAAACACGTGCTGCCCTGACAGTCCCAAGCGCGCTCTGCAAACTTACATCACTAACCAAGGCTGGAAAGTTTTCTTTCACAGAGGAAAATGGCTGGTGATTGTCTCAAGGGGCCTGTGGCCCTTACTGTGCGGTAAGTCCAAAAAATCGCAACAACCAAGGATGCGTTCCAGACCCAACCTGCCCCCACCTGAAACATATGCCGCCCTGAGAGCCCCAAGCACACACTGAAAACTGACATCTGGAACCTGGGCAGGCGCGTTTTCTTTCAAAGGGAAAAGGGACCGTGATTGTCTTCAGGGGCCTGTGGCCCTGAGTGGGCGGCCACTGCAAAAAATCGCAAAAACCAAGGATGTGTCCCAGACCCAACCAGCCCCCAGTTCAAACTTGTGCTGCCCTGACCGTCCCAAGCACACCTTGCAAACTGACATCAGGAACCTGGGCTGGCGAGTTTTCTTTCAAAGGGAAAAGGGACCACGATTGTCTTCAGGGGCCTGTGGCCCTGAGGGATGGCCCACTCCAAAAAATCCCAAAAACCAAGGATGTGTCCTAGACCCAACAGCCCCCAACTCAAACTTGTGCTGCACTGGCAGTCCCAAGCGCACCTTGCAAACTGACATCAGGAGCCTGGGCTGGCGAGTTTTCTTTCACAGGGAAAACGCTGGTCTTTGTCCTCAGGGGCCTGTGGCCCTGAGTGGGCGGCCGCCCCAAAAAATCCCCACAACCAAGGATGTGTCCAAGACTAAACCTGACCCCACCTCAATCTTGTGCTGCCCTAACAGCCCCAAGCGCGCTCTTCAAACGTACATTAGGAACCAGGGCAGGCGTGTTTTCTTTCACAAAGAAAGGGGCCGGTCTTTGTCTTCAGAGGCCTGAGGCCCTGAGTGGGCGGCCAGTCCAAAAAATCGCAACAACCAAGGATGCATTCCAGACCCAACCTGCCCCCACCTAAACACGTGCTGCCCAGACAGTCCCAAGCGCGCTCTGCAAACTTACATCACTAACAAAGGCTGGAAAGTTTTCTTTCACAGGGAAAAGGGCTGGTGATTGTCTTAAGGGGCCTGTGGCCATTGCTGTGTGGGAAGGCCAAAAAATCGCAACAACCAAGGATGCGTTCCAGTCCCAACCTGCCCCCACCGCAAACTTGTGCTGCCCTAACAGTCCCAAACACACACTGAAAACTGGCATCCTCAACCTGGGCTGGCGTGTTATCTTTCAAAGGGAAAAGGGCCCATGATGATCTTCAGGTGCCCGTGACCCTGAGTGGCCGGCCACTCCAAAACATCGCAACAACCAAGGATGTGTCCCAGACCCAACCTGTCCCCACCTCAAACATATGCCGCCCTGAGAGCCCCAAGCACATCCTGCAAAATGACATGAGAAATTTGGGCCGGCGAGATTTCCTTTACAGCAAAAAGGGCAGTCTGTGTCTTCAGAGGCCTGTGGCCCTGAGTGGACGGCTGCCTCCAAAAAATCCAAGCAACCAAGGATGTGTCCCAGACCCAACCTGCCCCCACTTCAAGCATGTGCTGCCCTGAGAGTCCCAAGTACATCCTGCAAACTGACATCAGGAACCTGGGCAGGCGAGTTTTCTTTCAAAGGGAAAAGAGACCGTGATTGTCTTCAGGGGCCTGTGGGCCTGAGGGGGCGGCCGCCCCAAAAAATCCCAAACACCAAGGATGTGTCCAAGACTAAACCTGACCCCACCTCAATCTTGTCCTGCCCTAACAGCCCCAAGCGCGCTCTTCAAACGTACATTAGGAACCAGGGCAGGCGTGTTTTCTTTCACAAAGAAAGGGGGCCGGTCTTTGTCTTCAGAGGCCTGAGGCCCAGAGTGGGCGGCCAGTCCAAAAAATCGCAACAACCAAGGATGCGTTCCAGACCAAACCAGCCCCCAACTCAAACATGTGCTGCCCTGACAGTCCCAAGCGCGCTCTGCAAACTTACATCACTAACAAAGGCTGGAAAGTTTTCTTTCAAAGGGAAAATGGCTGGTGATTGTCTTCAGAGGCCTGTGGCCCTGAGTGGACGGCTGCCTCCAAAAAATCCAAGCAACCAAGGATGTGTCCCAGACCCAACCTGACCAACTTCAAGCATGTGCTGCCCTGAGATTACTAAGCACATCCTGCAAATGTACCTCAGGATCCCAGGCAGGCGAGTTTTCTTTCAAAGGGGAAAGGGACCGTGATTGTCTTCAAGGGGCCTGTGGCCCTGAGTGGGCGGCCACTCCAAAAAATCGCAAAAACCAAGGATGTGTCCCAGACCCAACCAGCCCCCAATTCAAACTTGTGCTGCCCTGACCGCCCCAAGCGCACCTTGCAAACTGACATCAGAAACCTGGGCTGGCGAGATTTATTTCACAGGGAAAAAGCTGGTCTTTGCCCTCAGGGGCCTGTGGCCCTGAGTGGGCGGCCACCCCAAAAAAATCCCCACAACCAAGGATGTGTCCAGGACCTAACCTGACCCCACCACAAACATATGCCGCCCTGAGAGCCCCAAGCACATCCTGCAAATTGACATGAGAAATTTGGGCCGGAGACATTTCCTTTACAGCAAAAAGGGCGGTCTGTGTCTTCAGAGGCCTGTGGCCCTGAGTGGACGGCTGCCTCCAAAAAATCCAAGCAACCAAGGATGTGTCCCAGACCCAACCTGCCCCCACTTCAAGCATGTGCTGCCCTGAGAGTCCCAGGCACATCCTGCAAACTGACATCAGGAACCTGGGCAGGCGAGTTTTCTTTCAAAGGGAAAAGGGACCGCGATTTTCTTCAGGGGCCTGTGGCCCTGAGGGAGCAGCCACTGCAAAAAATCCCACCAACCAAGGATGTGTCCCAGACCCAACCAGCCCCCAACTCAAACTTGTGCTGCCCTGGCAGTCCCAAGCGCACCTTGCAAACTGACATCAGGAGCCTGGGCTGGCGAGTTTTCTTTCACAGGGAAAATGCTGGTCTTTGTCCTCAGGGGCCTGTGGCCCTGAGTGGGCAGCCGCCCTAAAAAATCCCCACAACCAAGGATGTGTCCAAGACTAAACCTGACCCCACCTCAATCTTGTCCTGCCCTAACAGTCCCAAGCACACACTGAACACTGACATCTGGAACCAGGGCAGGCGTGTTTTCTTTGACAAAGAAAGGGGCCGGTCTTTGTCTTCAGAGGCCTGAGGCCCTGAGTGTGTGGCCAGTCCAAAAATCGCAACAACCAAGGATGCGTTCCAGACCCAACCTGCCCCCACCTAAACACGTGCTGCCCTGACAGTCCCAAGCGCGGCTCTGCAAACTTACATCACTAACCAAGGCTGGAAAGTTTTCTTTCACAGGGAAAATGGCTGGTGATTGTCTCAAGGGGCCTGTGGCCCTTACTGTGCGGTAAGTCCAAAAAATCGCAACAACCAAGGATGCGTTCCAGACCCAACCTGCCCCCACCTGAAACATATGCCGCCCTGAGATCCCCAAGCACACACTGAAAACTGACATCTGGAACCCTGGCCGCCGAGTTTTCTTTCAAAGGGAAAAGGGCCCGTGATGATCTTCAGGGGCCCGTGACCCTGAGTGGCCGGCCACTCCAAAACATCGCAACAACCAAGGATGTGTCCCAGACCCAACCTGTCCCCACCTCAAACATATGCCGCCCTGAGAGCCCCAAGCACATCCTGCAAATTGACATGAGAAATTTGGGCCGGCGAGATTTCCTTTACAGCAAAAAGGGCGGTCTGTGTCTTCAGAGGCCTGTGGCCCTGAGTGGACGGCTGCCTCCAAAAAATCCAAGCAACCAAGGATGTGTCCCAGACCCAACCTGCCCCCACTTCAAGCATGTGCTGCCCTGAGAGTCCCAAGTACATCCTGCAAACTGACATCAGGAACCTGGGCTGGCGAGTTTTATTTCACAGGGAAAAAGCTGGTCTTTGCCCTCAGGGGCCTGTGGCCCTGAGTGGGGAGACGCCCCAAAAAATCCCCACAACCAAGGATGTGTCCAGGACCCAACCTGTCCCCACCACAAACATATGCCGCCCTGAGAGCCCCAAGCACATCCTGCAAATTGACATGAGAAATTTGGGCCGGAGACATTTCCTTTACAGCAAAAAAGGGCGGTCTGTGTCTTCAGAGACCTGTGGCCCTGAGGGGGCGGCCGCCCCAAAAAATCCCATCACCAAGGATGTTTCCCAGACCCAACCTGCCCCCACTTCAAGCATGTGCTGCCCTGAGAGTCCCAGGCACATCCTGCAAACTGACATCAGGAACCTGGGCAGGCGAGTTTTCTTTCAAAGGGAAAAGGGACCGCGATTGTCTTCAGGGGCCTGTGGCCCTGAGGGAGCAGCCACTGCAAAAAATCCCACCAACCAAGGATGTGTCCCAGACCCAACCAGCCCCCAACTCAAACTTGTGCTGCCCTGGCAGTCCCAAGCGCACCTTGCAAACTGACATCAGGAGCCTGGGCTGGCGAGTTTTCTTTCACAGGGAAAATGCTGGTCTTTGTCCTCAGGGGCCTGTGGCCCTGAGTGGGCAGCCGCCCCAAAAAATCCCCACAACCAAGGATGTGTCCAAGACTAAACCTGACCCCACCTCAATCTTTTCCTGCCCTTACAGCCCCAAGCGCGCTCTTCAAACGTACATTAGGAACCAGGGCAGGCGTGTTTTCTTTGACAAAGAAAGGGGCCGGTCTTTGTCTTCAGAGGCCTGAGGCCCTGAGTGTGTGGCCAGTCCAAAAATCGCAACAACCAAGGATGCGTTCCAGACCCAACCTGCCCCCACCTAAACACGTGCTGCCCTGACAGTCCCAAGCGCGCTCTGCAAACTTACATCACTAACCAAGGCTGGAAAGTTTTCTTTCACAGGGAAAATGGCTGGTGATTGTCTCAAGGGGCCTGTGGCCCTTACTGTGCGGTAAGTCCAAAAAATCGCAACAACCAAGGATGCGTTCCAGACCCAACCCGCCCCCACCTGAAACATATGCCGCCCTGAGATCCCCAAGCACACACTGAAAACTGACATCTGGAACCTGGGCCGCCGAGTTTTCTTTCAAAGGGAAAAGGGCCCGTGATTGTCTTCAGGGGCCTGTGGCCCTGAGTGGGCGGCCACTCCAAAAAATCGCAAAAACCAAGGATGTGTCCCAGACCCAACCAGCCCCCAATTCAAACTTGTGCTGCCCTGACCGTCCCAAGCGCACCTTGCAAACTGACATCAGGAACCTGGGCTGGCGAGTTTTTTTTCACAGGGAAAAAGCTGGTCTTTGCCCTCAGGGGCCTGTGGCCCTGAGTGGGCGGCCACCCCAAAAAATCCCCACAACCAAGGATGTGTCCAGGACCCAACCTGACCCCACCACAAACATATGCCGCGCTGAGAGCCCCAAGCACATCCTGCAAATTGACATGAGAAATTTTTGCCGGCGAGATTTCCTTTACAGCAAAAAGGGCGGTCTGTGTCTTCAGAGGCCTGTGGCCCTGAGTGGACGGCTGCCTCCAAAAAATCCAAGCAACCAAGGATGTGTCCCAGACCCAACCTGCCCCCACTTCAAGCATGTGCTGCCTGAGAGTCCCAGGCACATCCTGCAAACTGACATCAGGAACCTGGGCAGGCGAGTTTTCTTTCAAAGGGAAAAGGGACCGCGATTGTCTTCAGGGGCCTGTGGCCCTGAGGGAGCAGCCACTGCAAAAAATCCCACCAACCAAGGATGTGTCCCAGACCCAACCAGCCCCCAACTCAAACTTGTGCTGCCCTGGCAGTCCCAAGCGCACCTTGCAAACTGACATCTGGAACCTGGGCTGGCGAGTTTTCTTTCACAGGGAAAATGCTGGTCTTTGTCCTCAGGGGCCTGTGGCCCTGAGTGGGCAGCCGCCCCAAAAAATCCCCACAACCAAGGATGTGTCCAAGACTAAACCTGACCCCACCTCAATCTTGTCCTGCCCTAACAGTCCCAAGCACACACTGAACACTGACATCTGGAACCAGGGCAGGCGTGTTTTCTTTGACAAAGAAAGGGGCCGGTCTTTGTCTTCAGAGGCCTGAGGCCCTGAGTGTGTGGCCAGTCCAAAAATCGCAACAACCAAGGATGCCTTCCTGACCCAACCTGCCCCCACCTAAACACGTGCTGCCCTGACAGTCCCAAGCGCGCTCTGCAAACTTACATCACTAACCAAGGCTGGAAAGTTTTCTTTCACAGGGAAAATGGCTGGTGATTGTCTCAAGGGGCCTGTGGCCCTTACTGTGCGGTAAGTCCAAAAAATCGCAACAACCAAGGATGCGTTCCAGACCCAACCTGCCCCCACCTGAAACATATGCCGCCCTGAGATCCCCAAGCACACACTGAAAACTGACATCTGGAACCCTGGCCGCCGAGTTTTCTTTCAAAGGGAAAAGGGACCGTGATTGTCTTCAGGGGCCTGTGGCCCTGAGTGGGCGGCCACTCCAAAAAATCACAAAAACCAAGGATGTGTCCCAGACCCAACCAGCCCCCAATTCAAACTTGTGCTGCCCTGACCGTCCCAAGCGCACCTTGCAAACTGACATCAGGAACCTGGGCTGGCGAGTTTTATTTCACAGGGAAAAAGCTGGTCTTTGCCCTCAGGGGCCTGTGGCCCTGAGTGGGCGGCCACCCCAAAAAATCCCCACAACCAAGGATGTGTCCAGGACCCAACCTGTCCCCACCACAAACATATGCCGCCCTGAGAGCCCCAAGCACATCCTGCAAATTGACATGAGAAATTTGGGCCGGCGAGATTTCCTTTACAGCAAAAAGGGCGGTCTGTGTCTTCAGAGGCCTGTGGCCCTGAGTGGACGGCTGCCTCCAAAAAATCCAAGCAACCAAGGATGTGTCCCAGACCCAACCTGCCCCCACTTCAAGCATGTGCTGCCCTGAGAGTCCCAGGCACATCCTGCAAACTGACATCAGGAACCTGGGCAGGCGAGTTTTCTTTCAAAGGGAAAAGGGACCGCGATTGTCTTCAGGGGCCTGTGGCCCTGAGGGAGCAGCCACTGCAAAAAATCCCACCAACCAAGGATGTGTCCCAGACCCAACCAGCCCCCAACTCAAACTTGTGCTGCCCTGGCAGTCCCAAGCGCACCTTGCAAACTGACATCAGGAACCTGGGCTGGCGAGTTTTCTTTCACAGGGAAAATGCTGGTCTTTGTCCTCAGGGGCCTGTGGCCCTGAGTGGGCAGCCGCCCCAAAAAATCCCCACAACCAAGGATGTGTCCAAGACTAAACCTGACCCCACCTCAATCTTGTCCTGCCCTAACAGTCCCAAGCACACACTGAACACTGACATCTGGAACCAGGGCAGGCGTGTTTTCTTTGACAAAGAAAGGGGCCGGTCTTTGTCTTCAGAGGCCTGAGGCCCTGAGTGTGTGGCCAGTCCAAAAATCGCAACAACCAAGGATGCGTTCCAGACCCAACCTGCCCCCACCTAAACACGTGCTGCCCTGACAGTCCCAAGCGCGCTCTGCAAACTTACATCACTAACCAAGGCTGGAAAGTTTTCTTTCACAGGGAAAATGGCTGGTGATTGTCTCAAGGGGCCTGTGGCCCTTACTGTGCGGTAAGTCCAAAAAATCGCAACAACCAAGGATGCGTTCCAGACCCAACCTGCCCCCACCTGAAACATATGCCGCCCTGAGATCCCCAAGCACACACTGAAAACTGACATCTGGAACCCTGGCCGCCGAGTTTTCTTTCAAAGGGAAAAGGGACCGTGATTGTCTTCAGGGGCCTGTGGCCCTGAGTGGGCGGCCACTCCAAAAAATCACAAAAACCAAGGATGTGTCCCAGACCCAACCAGCCCCCAATTCAAACTTGTGCTGCCCTGACCGTCCCAAGCGCACCTTGCAAACTGACATCAGGAACCTGGGCTGGCGAGTTTTATTTCACAGGGAAAAAGCTGGTCTTTGCCCTCAGGGGCCTGTGGCCCTGAGTGGGCGGCCACCCCAAAAAATCCCCACAACCAAGGATGTGTCCCAGACCCAACCTGTCCCCACCACAAACATATGCCGCCCTGAGAGCCCCAAGCACATCCTGCAAATTGACATGAGAAATTTGGGCCGGCGAGATTTCCTTTACAGCAAAAAGGGCGGTCTGTGTCTTCAGAGGCCTGTGGCCCTGAGTGGACGGCTGCCTCCAAAAAATCCAAGCAACCAAGGATGTGTCCCAGACCCAACCTGCCCCCACTTCAAGCATGTGCTGCCCTGAGAGTCCCAGGCACATCCTGCAAACTGACATCAGGAACCTGGGCAGGCGAGTTTTCTTTCAAAGGGAAAAGGGACCGCGATTGTCTTCAGGGGCCTGTGGCCCTGAGGGAGCAGCCACTGCAAAAAATCCCACCAACCAAGGATGTGTCCCAGACCCAACCAGCCCCCAACTCAAACTTGTGCTGCCCTGGCAGTCCCAAGCGCACCTTGCAAACTGACATCAGGAACCTGGGCTGGCGAGTTTTCTTTCACAGGGAAAATGCTGGTCTTTGTCCTCAGGGGCCTGTGGCCCTGAGTGGGCAGCCGCCCCAAAAAATCCCCACAACCAAGGATGTGTCCAAGACTAAACCTGACCCCACCTCAATCTTGTCCTGCTCTAACAGTCCCAAGCACACACTGAACACTGACATCTGGAACCAGGGCAGGCGTGTTTTCTTTGACAAAGAAAGGGGCCGGTCTTTGTCTTCAGAGGCCTGAGGCCCTGAGTGTGTGGCCAGTCCAAAAATCGCAACAACCAAGGATGCGTTCCAGACCCAACCTGCCCCCACCTAAACACGTGCTGCCCTGACAGTCCCAAGCGCGCTCTGCAAACTTACATCACTAACCAAGGCTGGAAAGTTTTCTTTCACAGGGAAAATGGCTGGTGATTGTCTCAAGGGGCCTGTGGCCCTTACTGTGTGGGAAGTCCAAAAAATCGCAACAACCAAGGATGCGTTCCAGACCCAACCTGCCCCCACCTGAAACATATGCCGCCCTGAGAGCCCCAAGCACACACTGAAAACTGACATCTGGAACCCGGGCCGCCGAGTTTTCTTTCAAAGGGAAAAGGGCCCGTGATGATCTTCAGGGGCCCGTGACCCTGAGTGGCCGGCCACTCCAAAACATCGCAACAACCAAGGATGTGTCCCAGACCCAACCTGTCCCCACCTCAAACATATGCCGCCCTGAGAGCCCCAAGCACATCCTGCAAAATGACATGAGAAATTTGGGCCGGCGAGATTTCCTTTACAGCAAAAAGGGCGGTCTGTGTCTTCAGAGGCCTGTGGCCCTGAGTGGACGGCTGCCTCAAAAAAATCCAAGCAACCAAGGATGTGTCCCAGACCCAACCTGCCCCCACTTCAAGCATGTGCTGCCCTGAGAGTCCCAAGCACATCCTGCAAACTGGCATCAGGAACCTGGGCAGGCGAGTTTTCTTTCAAAGGGAAAAGGGACCACGATTGTCTTCAGGGGCCTGTGGCCCTGAGGGGGCAGCCACTGCAAAAAATCCGAAAAACCAAGGATGTGTCCTAGACCCAACCAGCCCCCAACTCAAACTTGTGCTGCCCTGGCAGTCCCAAGCGCACTTTGCAAACTGACATCAGGAGCCTGGGCTGGCGAGTTTTCTTTCACAGGGAAAATGCTGGTCTTTGCCCTCAGGGGCCTGTGTCCCTCAGTGAGCGGCCACCCCAAAAAATCCCCACAACCAAGGATGTGTCCCAGACCCAACCTATCCCCACCTCAAACATATGCCGCCCTGAGAGCCCCAAGCACATCCTGCAGATTGACATGAGAAATTTGGGCCGGCGAGATTTCCTTTACAGCAAAAAGGGCGGTCTGTGTCTTCAGAGGCCTGTGGCCCTGAGTGGACGGCTGCCTCAAAAAAATCCAAGCAACCAAGGGTGTGTCCCAGACCCAACCTGCCCCCACTTCAAGCATGTGCTGCCCTGAGAGTCCCAAGCACATCCTGCAAACTGACATCAGGAACCTGGGCAGGCGAGTTTTCTTTCAAAGGGAAAAGAGACCGTGATTGTCTTCAGGGGCCTGTGGCCCTGAGTGGGCGGCCGCCCCAAAAAATCCAAGCAACCAAGGATGTGTCCAAGACTAAACCTGACCCCACCTCTATTTTGTGCTGCCCTAACAGCCCCAAGCGCGCTCTTCAAACTTACATTAGGAACCAGGGCAGGCGTGTGTTCTTCCACAAAGAAAGGGGCCGGCCTTTGTCTTCAGAGGCCTGAGGCCCTGAGTGGGCGGCCAGTCCAAAAAATCCCACCAACCAAGGATGTGTCCCAGACCCAACCAGCCCCCAACTCAAACTTGTGCTGCCCTGGCAGTCCCAAGCGCACCTTGCAAACTGACATCAGGAACCTGGGCTGGCGAGTTTTCTTTCACAGGGAAAATGCTGGTCTTTGTCCTCAGGGGCCTGTGGCCCTGAGTGGGCAGCCGCCCCAAAAAATCCCCACAACCAAGGATGTGTCCAAGACTAAACCTGACCCCACCTCAATCTTGTCCTGCCCTAACAGTCCCAAGCACACACTGAACACTGACATCTGGAACCAGGGCAGGCGTGTTTTCTTTGACAAAGAAAGGGGCCGGTCTTTGTCTTCAGAGGCCTGAGGCCCTGAGTGTGTGGCCAGTCCAAAAATCGCAACAACCAAGGATGCGTTCCAGACCCAACCTGCCCCCACCTAAACACGTGCTGCCCTGACAGTCCCAAGCGCGCTCTGCAAACTTACATCACTAACCAAGGCTGGAAAGTTTTCTTTCACAGGGAAAATGGCTGGTGATTGTCTCAAGGGGCCTGTGGCCCTTACTGTGCGGTAAGTCCAAAAAATCGCAACAACCAAGGATGCGTTCCAGACCCAACCTGCCCCCACCTGAAACATATGCCGCCCTGAGAGCCCCAAGCACACACTGAAAACTGACATCTGGAACCCTGGCCGCCGAGTTTTCTTTCAAAGGGAAAAGGGACCGTGATTGTCTTCAGGGGCCTGTGGCCTTGAGTGGGCGGCCACTCCAAAAAATCGCAAAAACCAAGGATGTGTCCCAGACCCAACCAGCCCCCAATTCAAACTTGTGCTGCCCTGACCGTCCCAAGCGCACCTTGCAAACTGACATCAGGAACCTGGGCTGGCGAGTTTTATTTCACAGGGAAAAAGCAGGTCTTTGCCCTCAGGGGCCTGTGGCCCTGAGTGGGCGGCCACCCCAAAAAATCCCCACAACCAAGGATGTGTCCAGGACCCAACCTGTCCCCACCACAAACATATGCCGCCCTGAGAGCCCCAAGCACATCCTGCAAATTGACATGAGAAATTTGGGCCGGCGAGATTTCCTTTACAGCAAAAAGGGCGGTCTGTGTCTTCAGAGGCCTGAGGCCCTGAGTGGACGGCTGCCTCCAAAAAATCCAAGCAACCAAGGATGTGTCCCAGACCCAACCTGCCCCCACTTCAAGCATGTGCTGCCCTGAGAGTCCCAGGCACATCCTGCAAACTGACATCAGGAACCTGGGCAGGCGAGTTTTCTTTCAAAGGGAAAAGGGACCGCGATTGTCTTCAGGGGCCTGTGGCCCTGAGGGAGCAGCCACTGCAAAAAATCCCACCAACCAAGGATGTGTCCCAGACCCAACCAGCCCCCAACTCAAACTTGTGCTGCCCTGGCAGTCCCAAGCGCACCTTGCAAACTGACATCAGGAACCTGGGCTGGCGAGTTTTCTTTCACAGGGAAAATGCTGGTCTTTGTCCTCAGGGGCCTGTGGCCCTGAGTGGGCAGCCGCCCCAAAAAATCCCCACAACCAAGGATGTGTCCAAGACTAAACCTGACCCCACCTCAATCTTGTCCTGCCCTAACAGTCCCAAGCACACACTGAACACTGACATCTGGAACCAGGGCAGGCGTGTTTTCTTTGACAAAGAAAGGGGCCGGTCTTTGTCTTCAGAGGCCTGAGGCCCTGAGTGTGTGGCCAGTCCAAAAATCGCAACAACCAAGGATGCGTTCCAGACCCAACCTGCCCCCACCTAAGCACGTGCTGCCCTGACAGTCCCAAGCGCGCTCTGCAAACTTACATCACTAACCAAGGCTGGAAAGTTTTCTTTCACAGGGAAAATGGCTGGTGATTGTCTCAAGGGGCCTGTGGCCCTTACTGTGTGGGAAGTCCAAAAAATCGCAACAACCAAGGATGCGTTCCAGACCCAACCTGCCCCCACCTGAAACATATGCCGCCCTGAGAGCCCCAAGCACACACTGAAAACTGACATCTGGAACCCGGGGCGCCGAGTTTTCTTTCAAAGGGAAAAGGGCCCGTGATGATCTTCAGGGGCCCGTGACCCTGAGTGGCGGGCCACTCCAAAACATCGCAACAACCAAGGATGTGTCCCAGACCCAACTTGTCCCCACCTCAAACATATGCCGCCCTGAGAGCCCCAAGCACATCCTGCAAAATGACATGAGAAATTTGGGCCGGCGAGATTTCCTTTACAGCAAAAAGGGCGGTCTGTGTCTTCAGAGGCCTGTGGCCCTGAGTGGACGGCTGCCTCAAAAAAATCCAAGCAACCAAGGATGTGTCCCAGACCCAACCTGCCCCCACTTCAAGCATGTGCTGCCCTGAGAGTCCCAAGCACATCCTGCAAACTGGCATCAGGAACCTGGGCAGGCGAGTTTTCTTTCAAAGGGAAAAGGGACCACGATTGTCTTCAGGGGCATGTGGCCCTGAGGGGGCAGCCACTGCAAAAAATCCCAAAAACCAAGGATGTGTCCTAGACCCAACCAGCCCCCAACTCAAACTTGTGCTGCCCTGGCAGTCCCAAGCGCACTTTGCAAACTGACATCAGGAGCCTGGGCTGGCGAGTTTTCTTTCACAGGGAAAATGCTGGTCTTTGCCCTCAGGGGCCTGTGTCCCTCAGTGAGCGGCCACCCCAAAAAATCCCCACAACCAAGGATGTGTCCCAGACCCAACCTATCCCCACCTCAAACATATGCCGCCCTGAGAGCCCCAAGCACATCCTGCAGATTGACATGAGAAATTTGGGCCGGCGAGATTTCCTTTACAGCAAAAAGGGCGGTCTGTGTCTTCAGAGGCCTGTGGCCCTGAGTGGACGGCTGCCTCAAAAAAATCCAAGCAACCAAGGATGTGTCCCAGACCCAACCTGCCCCCACTTCAAGCATGTGCTGCCCTGAGAGTCCCAAGCACATCCTGCAAACTGACATCAGGAACCTGGGCAGGCGAGTTTTCTTTCAAAGGGAAAAGAGACCGTGATTGTCTTCAGGGGCCTGTGGCCCTGAGTGGGCGGCCGCCCCAAAAAATCCAAGCAACCAAGGATGTGTCCAAGACTAAACCTGACCCCACCTCAATCTTGTGCTGCCCTAACAGCCCCAAGCGCGCTCTTCAAACTTACATTAGGAACCAGGGCAGGCGTGTGTTCTTTCACAAAGAAAGGGGCCGGCCTTTGTCTTCAGAGGCCTGAGGCCCTGAGTGGGCGGCCAGTCCAAAAAATCCCACCAACCAAGGATGTGTCCCAGACCCAACCTACCCCCACCTAAACACGTGCTGCCCTGACACTCCCAAGCTCGCTCAGCAAACTTACATCACTAACCAAGGCTGGAAAGTTTTCTTTCACAGGGAAAATGGCTGGTGATTGTCTCAAGGGGCCTGTGGCCCTTTCTGTGCGGTAAGTCCAAAAAATCGCAACAACCAAGGATGCGTTCCAGACCCAACCTGCCCCTACCTGAAACATATGCCGCCCTGAGAGCTCCAAGCACACACTGAAAACTGACATCTGGAACCTTGGCCGCCGAGTTTTCTTTCAAAGGGAAAAGGGACCGTGATTGTCTTCAGGGGCCCGTGACCCTGAGTGGCGGTCCATTCCAAAACATCGCAACAACCAAGGATGTGTCCCAGACCCAACCAGCCCCCAATTCAAACTTGTGCTGCCCTGACCGTCCCAAGCGCACCTTGCAAACTGACATCAGGAACCTGGGCTGGCGAGTTTTATTTCACAGGGAAAAAGCAGGTCTTTGCCCTCAGGGGCCTGTGGCCCTGAGTGGGCGGCCACCCCAAAAAATCCCCACAACCAAGGATGTGTCCAGGACCCAACCTGTCCCCACCACAAACATATGCCGCCCTGAGAGCCCCAAGCACATCCTGCAAATTGACATGAGAAATTTGGGCCGGCGAGATTTCCTTTACAGCAAAAAGGGCGGTCTGTGTCTTCAGAGGCCTGAGGCCCTGAGTGGACGGCTGCCTCCAAAAAATCCAAGCAACCAAGGATGTGTCCCAGACCCAACCTGCCCCCACTTCAAGCATGTGCTGCCCTGAGAGTCCCAGGCACATCCTGCAAACTGACATCAGGAACCTGGGCAGGCGAGTTTTCTTTCAAAGGGAAAAGGGACCGCGATTGTCTTCAGGGGCCTGTGGCCCTGAGGGAGCAGCCACTGCAAAAAATCCCACCAACCAAGGATGTGTCCCAGACCCAACCAGCCCCCAACTCAAACTTGTGCTGCCCTGGCAGTCCCAAGCGCACCTTGCAAACTGACATCAGGAACCTGGGCTGGCGAGTTTTCTTTCACAGGGAAAATGCTGGTCTTTGTCCTCAGGGGCCTGTGGCCCTGAGTGGGCAGCCGCCCCAAAAAATCCCCACAACCAAGGATGTGTCCAAGACTAAACCTGACCCCACCTCAATCTTGTCCTGCCCTAACAGTCCCAAGCACACACTGAACACTGACATCTGGAACCAGGGCAGGCGTGTTTTCTTTGACAAAGAAAGGGGCCGGTCTTTGTCTTCAGAGGCCTGAGGCCCTGAGTGTGTGGCCAGTCCAAAAATCGCAACAACCAAGGATGCGTTCCAGACCCAACCTGCCCCCACCTAAGCACGTGCTGCCCTGACAGTCCCAAGCGCGCTCTGCAAACTTACATCACTAACCAAGGCTGGAAAGTTTTCTTTCACAGGGAAAATGGCTGGTGATTGTCTCAAGGGGCCTGTGGCCCTTACTGTGTGGGAAGTCCAAAAAATCGCAACAACCAAGGATGCGTTCCAGACCCAACCTGCCCCCACCTGAAACATATGCCGCCCTGAGAGCCCCAAGCACACACTGAAAACTGACATCTGGAACCCGGGGCGCCGAGTTTTCTTTCAAAGGGAAAAGGGCCCGTGATGATCTTCAGGGGCCCGTGACCCTGAGTGGCGGGCCACTCCAAAACATCGCAACAACCAAGGATGTGTCCCAGACCCAACTTGTCCCCACCTCAAACATATGCCGCCCTGAGAGCCCCAAGCACATCCTGCAAAATGACATGAGAAATTTGGGCCGGCGAGATTTCCTTTACAGCAAAAAGGGCGGTCTGTGTCTTCAGAGGCCTGTGGCCCTGAGTGGACGGCTGCCTCAAAAAAATCCAAGCAACCAAGGATGTGTCCCAGACCCAACCTGCCCCCACTTCAAGCATGTGCTGCCCTGAGAGTCCCAAGCACATCCTGCAAACTGGCATCAGGAACCTGGGCAGGCGAGTTTTCTTTCAAAGGGAAAAGGGACCACGATTGTCTTCAGGGGCATGTGGCCCTGAGGGGGCAGCCACTGCAAAAAATCCCAAAAACCAAGGATGTGTCCTAGACCCAACCAGCCCCCAACTCAAACTTGTGCTGCCCTGGCAGTCCCAAGCGCACTTTGCAAACTGACATCAGGAGCCTGGGCTGGCGAGTTTTCTTTCACAGGGAAAATGCTGGTCTTTGCCCTCAGGGGCCTGTGTCCCTCAGTGAGCGGCCACCCCAAAAAATCCCCACAACCAAGGATGTGTCCCAGACCCAACCTATCCCCACCTCAAACATATGCCGCCCTGAGAGCCCCAAGCACATCCTGCAGATTGACATGAGAAATTTGGGCCGGCGAGATTTCCTTTACAGCAAAAAGGGCGGTCTGTGTCTTCAGAGGCCTGTGGCCCTGAGTGGACGGCTGCCTCAAAAAAATCCAAGCAACCAAGGATGTGTCCCAGACCCAACCTGCCCCCACTTCAAGCATGTGCTGCCCTGAGAGTCCCAAGCACATCCTGCAAACTGACATCAGGAACCTGGGCAGGCGAGTTTTCTTTCAAAGGGAAAAGAGACCGTGATTGTCTTCAGGGGCCTGTGGCCCTGAGTGGGCGGCCGCCCCAAAAAATCCAAGCAACCAAGGATGTGTCCAAGACTAAACCTGACCCCACCTCAATCTTGTGCTGCCCTAACAGCCCCAAGCGCGCTCTTCAAACTTACATTAGGAACCAGGGCAGGCGTGTGTTCTTTGACAAAGAAAGGGGCCGGCCTTTGTCTTCAGAGGCCTGAGGCCCTGAGTGGGCGGCCAGTCCAAAAAATCCCACCAACCAAGGATGTGTCCCAGACCCAACCTACCCCCACCTAAACACGTGCTGCCCTGACACTCCCAAGCTCGCTCAGCAAACTTACATCACTAACCAAGGCTGGAAAGTTTTCTTTCACAGGGAAAATGGCTGGTGATTGTCTCAAGGGGCCTGTGGCCCTTTCTGTGCGGTAAGTCCAAAAAATCGCAACAACCAAGGATGCGTTCCAGACCCAACCTGCCCCTACCTGTAACATATGCCGCCCTGAGAGCTCCAAGCACACACTGAAAACTGACATCTGGAACCTTGGCCGCCGAGTTTTCTTTCAAAGGGAAAAGGGACCGTGATTGTCTTCAGGGGCCCGTGACCCTGAGTGGCGGTCCATTCCAAAACATCGCAACAACCAAGGATGTGTCCCAGACCCAACCAGCCCCCAATTCAAACTTGTGCTGCCCTGACCGTCCCAAGCGCACCTTGCAAACTGACATCAGGAACCTGGGCTGGCGAGTTTTATTTCACAGGGAAAAAGCAGGTCTTTGCCCTCAGGGGCCTGTGGCCCTGAGTGGGCGGCCACCCCAAAAAATCCCCACAACCAAGGATGTGTCCAGGACCCAACCTGTCCCCACCACAAACATATGCCGCCCTGAGAGCCCCAAGCACATCCTGCAAATTGACATGAGAAATTTGGGCCGGCGAGATTTCCTTTACAGCAAAAAGGGCGGTCTGTGTCTTCAGAGGCCTGAGGCCCTGAGTGGACGGCTGCCTCCAAAAAATCCAAGCAACCAAGGATGTGTCCCAGACCCAACCTGCCCCCACTTCAAGCATGTGCTGCCCTGAGAGTCCCAGGCACATCCTGCAAACTGACATCAGGAACCTGGGCAGGCGAGTTTTCTTTCAAAGGGAAAAGGGACCGCGATTGTCTTCAGGGGCCTGTGGCCCTGAGGGAGCAGCCACTGCAAAAAATCCCACCAACCAAGGATGTGTCCCAGACCCAACCAGCCCCCAACTCAAACTTGTGCTGCCCTGGCAGTCCCAAGCGCACCTTGCAAACTGACATCAGGAACCTGGGCTGGCGAGTTTTCTTTCACAGGGAAAATGCTGGTCTTTGTCCTCAGGGGCCTGTGGCCCTGAGTGGGCAGCCGCCCCAAAAAATCCCCACAACCAAGGATGTGTCCAAGACTAAACCTGACCCCACCTCAATCTTGTCCTGCCCTAACAGTCCCAAGCACACACTGAACACTGACATCTGGAACCAGGGCAGGCGTGTTTTCTTTGACAAAGAAAGGGGCCGGTCTTTGTCTTCAGAGGCCTGAGGCCCTGAGTGTGTGGCCAGTCCAAAAATCGCAACAACCAAGGATGCGTTCCAGACCCAACCTGCCCCCACCTAAGCACGTGCTGCCCTGACAGTCCCAAGCGCGCTCTGCAAACTTACATCACTAACCAAGGCTGGAAAGTTTTCTTTCACAGGGAAAATGGCTGGTGATTGTCTCAAGGGGCCTGTGGCCCTTACTGTGTGGGAAGTCCAAAAAATCGCAACAACCAAGGATGCGTTCCAGACCCAACCTGCCCCCACCTGAAACATATGCCGCCCTGAGAGCCCCAAGCACACACTGAAAACTGACATCTGGAACCCGGGGCGCCGAGTTTTCTTTCAAAGGGAAAAGGGCCCGTGATGATCTTCAGGGGCCCGTGACCCTGAGTGGCGGGCCACTCCAAAACATCGCAACAACCAAGGATGTGTCCCAGACCCAACTTGTCCCCACCTCAAACATATGCCGCCCTGAGAGCCCCAAGCACATCCTGCAAAATGACATGAGAAATTTGGGCCGGCGAGATTTCCTTTACAGCAAAAAGGGCGGTCTGTGTCTTCAGAGGCCTGTGGCCCTGAGTGGACGGCTGCCTCAAAAAAATCCAAGCAACCAAGGATGTGTCCCAGACCCAACCTGCCCCCACTTCAAGCATGTGCTGCCCTGAGAGTCCCAAGCACATCCTGCAAACTGGCATCAGGAACCTGGGCAGGCGAGTTTTCTTTCAAAGGGAAAAGGGACCACGATTGTCTTCAGGGGCATGTGGCCCTGAGGGGGCAGCCACTGCAAAAAATCCCAAAAACCAAGGATGTGTCCTAGACCCAACCAGCCCCCAACTCAAACTTGTGCTGCCCTGGCAGTCCCAAGCGCACTTTGCAAACTGACATCAGGAGCCTGGGCTGGCGAGTTTTCTTTCACAGGGAAAATGCTGGTCTTTGCCCTCAGGGGCCTGTGTCCCTCAGTGAGCGGCCACCCCAAAAAATCCCCACAACCAAGGATGTGTCCCAGACCCAACCTATCCCCACCTCAAACATATGCCGCCCTGAGAGCCCCAAGCACATCCTGCAGATTGACATGAGAAATTTGGGCCGGCGAGATTTCCTTTACAGCAAAAAGGGCGGTCTGTGTCTTCAGAGGCCTGTGGCCCTGAGTGGACGGCTGCCTCAAAAAAATCCAAGCAACCAAGGATGTGTCCCAGACCCAACCTGCCCCCACTTCAAGCATGTGCTGCCCTGAGAGTCCCAAGCACATCCTGCAAACTGACATCAGGAACCTGGGCAGGCGAGTTTTCTTTCAAAGGGAAAAGAGACCGTGATTGTCTTCAGGGGCCTGTGGCCCTGAGTGGGCGGCCGCCCCAAAAAATCCAAGCAACCAAGGATGTGTCCAAGACTAAACCTGACCCCACCTCAATCTTGTGCTGCCCTAACAGCCCCAAGCGCGCTCTTCAAACTTACATTAGGAACCAGGGCAGGCGTGTGTTCTTTGACAAAGAAAGGGGCCGGCCTTTGTCTTCAGAGGCCTGAGGCCCTGAGTGGGCGGCCAGTCCAAAAAATCCCACCAACCAAGGATGTGTCCCAGACCCAACCTACCCCCACCTAAACACGTGCTGCCCTGACACTCCCAAGCTCGCTCAGCAAACTTACATCACTAACCAAGGCTGGAAAGTTTTCTTTCACAGGGAAAATGGCTGGTGATTGTCTCAAGGGGCCTGTGGCCCTTTCTGTGCGGTAAGTCCAAAAAATCGCAACAACCAAGGATGCGTTCCAGACCCAACCTGCCCCTACCTGAAACATATGCCGCCCTGAGAGCTCCAAGCACACACTGAAAACTGACATCTGGAACCTTGGCCGCCGAGTTTTCTTTCAAAGGGAAAAGGGACCGTGATTGTCTTCAGGGGCCCGTGACCCTGAGTGGCGGTCCATTCCAAAACATCGCAACAACCAAGGATGTGTCCCAGACCCAACCAGCCCCCAATTCAAACTTGTGCTGCCCTGACCGCCCCAAGCGCACCTTGCAAACTGACATCAGGAACCTGGGCTGGCGAGTTTTATTTCACAGAGAAAAAGCTGGTCTTTGCCCTCAGGGGCCTGTGGCCCTGCGTGGGCGGCCACCCCAAAAAATCCCCACAACCAAGGATGTGTCCAGGACCCAACCTGTCCCCACCACAAACATATGCCGCCCTGAGAGCCCCAAGCACATCCTGCAAATTGACATGAGAAATTTGGGCCGGCGAGATTTCCTTTACAGCAAAAAGGGCGGTCTGTGTCTTCAGAGGCCTGTGGCCCTGAGTGGACGGCTGCCTCCAAAAAATCCAAGCAACCAAGGATGTGTCCCAGACCCAACCTGCCCCCACTTCAAGCATGTGCTGCCCTGAGAGTCCCAGGCACATCCTGCAAACTGACATCAGGAACCTGGGCAGGCGAGTTTTCTTTCAAAGGGAAAAGGGACCGCGATTGTCTTCAGGGGCCTGTGGCCCTGAGGGAGCAGCCACTGCAAAAAATCCCACCAACCAAGGATGTGTCCCCGACCCAACCAGCCCCCAACTCAAACTTGTGCTGCCCTGGCAGTCCCAAGCGCACCTTGCAAACTGACATCAGGAACCTGGGCTGGCGAGTTTTCTTTCACAGGGAAAATGCTGGTCTTTGTCCTCAGGGGCCTGTGGCCCTGAGTGGGCAGCCGCCCCAAAGAATCCCCACAACCAAGGATGTGTCCAAGACTAAACCTGCCCCAACCTCAATCTTGTGCTGCCCTAACAGCCCCAAGCGCGCTCTTCAAACGTACATTAGGAACCAGGGCAGGCGTGTTTTCTTTCACAAAGAAAGGGGCCGGTCTTTGTCTTCAGAGGCCTGAGGCCCTGAGTGTGTGGCCAGTCCAAAAATCGCAACAACCAAGGATGTGTCCAAGACTAAACCTAACCCCACCTCAATCTTGTCCTGCCCTAACAGTCCCAAGCACACACTGAACACTGACATCTGCAACCAGGGCAGGCGTGTTTTCCTTGACAAAGAAAGGGGCCGGTCTTTGTCTTCAGAGGCCTGAGGCCCTGAGTGTGTGGCCAGTCCAAAAATCGCAAGAACCAAGGATGCGTTCCAGACCCAACCTGCCCCCACCTAAACACGTGCTGCCCTGACAGTCCCAAGCGCGCTCTGCAAACTTACATCACTAACCAAGGCTGGAAAGTTTTCTTTCACAGGGAAAATGGCTGGTGATTGTCTCAAGGGGCCTGTGGCCCTTACTGTGCGGTAAGTCCAAAAAATCGCAACAACCAAGGATGCGTTCCAGACCCAACCTGCCCCCACCTGAAACATATGCCGCCCTGAGAGCCCCAAGCACACACTGAAAACTGACATCTGGAACCTGGGCTGGCGAGTTTTCTTTAAAAGGGAAAAGGGCCCGTGATGATCTTCAGGGGCCTGTGACCCTGAGTGGCCGGCCACTCCAAAACAGCGCAACAACCAAGGATGTGTCCCAGACCCAACCTGTCCCCACCTCAAACATATGCCGCCCTGAGAGCCCCAAGCACATCCTGCAGATTGACATGAGAAATTTGGGCCGGCGAAATTTCCTTTACAGCAAAAAGGGCGGTCTGTGTCTTCAGAGGCCTGAGGCCCTGAGTGGACGGCTGCCTCCAAAAAATCCAAGCAACCAAGGATGTGTCCCAGACCCAACCTGCCCCCACTTCAAGCATGTGCTGCCCTGAGAGTCCCAGGCACATCCTGCAAACTGACATCAGGAACCTGGGCAGGCGAGTTTTCTTTCAAAGGGAAAAGGGACCGCGATTGTCTTCAGGGGCCTGTGGCCCTGAGGGAGCAGCCACTGCAAAAAATCCCACCAACCAAGGATGTGTCCCAGACCCAACCAGCCCCCAACTCAAACTTGTGCTGCCCTGGCAGTCCCAAGCGCACCTTGCAAACTGACATCAGGAACCTGGGCTGGCGAGTTTTCTTTCACAGGGAAAATGCTGGTCTTTGTCCTCAGGGGCCTGTGGCCCTGAGTGGGCAGCCGCCCCAAAAAATCCCCACAACCAAGGATGTGTCCAAGACTAAACCTGACCCCACCTCAATCTTGTCCTGCCCTAACAGTCCCAAGCACACACTGAACACTGACATCTGGAACCAGGGCAGGCGTGTTTTCTTTGACAAAGAAAGGGGCCGGTCTTTGTCTTCAGAGGCCTGAGGCCCTGAGTGTGTGGCCAGTCCAAAAATCGCAACAACCAAGGATGCGTTCCAGACCCAACCTGCCCCCACCTAAGCACGTGCTGCCCTGACAGTCCCAAGCGCGCTCTGCAAACTTACATCACTAACCAAGGCTGGAAAGTTTTCTTTCACAGGGAAAATGGCTGGTGATTGTCTCAAGGGGCCTGTGGCCCTTACTGTGTGGGAAGTCCAAAAAATCGCAACAACCAAGGATGCGTTCCAGACCCAACCTGCCCCCACCTGAAACATATGCCGCCCTGAGAGCCCCAAGCACACACTGAAAACTGACATCTGGAACCCGGGGCGCCGAGTTTTCTTTCAAAGGGAAAAGGGCCCGTGATGATCTTCAGGGGCCCGTGACCCTGAGTGGCGGGCCACTCCAAAACATCGCAACAACCAAGGATGTGTCCCAGACCCAACTTGTCCCCACCTCAAACATATGCCGCCCTGAGAGCCCCAAGCACATCCTGCAAAATGACATGAGAAATTTGGGCCGGCGAGATTTCCTTTACAGCAAAAAGGGCGGTCTGTGTCTTCAGAGGCCTGTGGCCCTGAGTGGACGGCTGCCTCAAAAAAATCCAAGCAACCAAGGATGTGTCCCAGACCCAACCTGCCCCCACTTCAAGCATGTGCTGCCCTGAGAGTCCCAAGCACATCCTGCAAACTGGCATCAGGAACCTGGGCAGGCGAGTTTTCTTTCAAAGGGAAAAGGGACCACGATTGTCTTCAGGGGCATGTGGCCCTGAGGGGGCAGCCACTGCAAAAAATCCCAAAAACCAAGGATGTGTCCTAGACCCAACCAGCCCCCAACTCAAACTTGTGCTGCCCTGGCAGTCCCAAGCGCACTTTGCAAACTGACATCAGGAGCCTGGGCTGGCGAGTTTTCTTTCACAGGGAAAATGCTGGTCTTTGCCCTCAGGGGCCTGTGTCCCTCAGTGAGCGGCCACCCCAAAAAATCCCCACAACCAAGGATGTGTCCCAGACCCAACCTATCCCCACCTCAAACATATGCCGCCCTGAGAGCCCCAAGCACATCCTGCAGATTGACATGAGAAATTTGGGCCGGCGAGATTTCCTTTACAGCAAAAAGGGCGGTCTGTGTCTTCAGAGGCCTGTGGCCCTGAGTGGACGGCTGCCTCAAAAAAATCCAAGCAACCAAGGATGTGTCCCAGACCCAACCTGCCCCCACTTCAAGCATGTGCTGCCCTGAGAGTCCCAAGCACATCCTGCAAACTGACATCAGGAACCTGGGCAGGCGAGTTTTCTTTCAAAGGGAAAAGAGACCGTGATTGTCTTCAGGGGCCTGTGGCCCTGAGTGGGCGGCCGCCCCAAAAAATCCAAGCAACCAAGGATGTGTCCAAGACTAAACCTGACCCCACCTCAATCTTGTGCTGCCCTAACAGCCCCAAGCGCGCTCTTCAAACTTACATTAGGAACCAGGGCAGGCGTGTGTTCTTTCACAAAGAAAGGGGCCGGCCTTTGTCTTCAGAGGCCTGAGGCCCTGAGTGGGCGGCCAGTCCAAAAAATCCCACCAACCAAGGATGTGTCCCAGACCCAACCTACCCCCACCTAAACACGTGCTGCCCTGACACTCCCAAGCTCGCTCAGCAAACTTACATCACTAACCAAGGCTGGAAAGTTTTCTTTCACAGGGAAAATGGCTGGTGATTGTCTCAAGGGGCCTGTGGCCCTTTCTGTGCGGTAAGTCCAAAAAATCGCAACAACCAAGGATGCGTTCCAGACCCAACCTGCCCCTACCTGAAACATATGCCGCCCTGAGAGCTCCAAGCACACACTGAAAACTGACATCTGGAACCTTGGCCGCCGAGTTTTCTTTCAAAGGGAAAAGGGACCGTGATTGTCTTCAGGGGCCCGTGACCCTGAGTGGCGGTCCATTCCAAAACATCGCAACAACCAAGGATGTGTCCCAGACCCAACCAGCCCCCAATTCAAACTTGTGCTGCCCTGACCGCCCCAAGCGCACCTTGCAAACTGACATCAGGAACCTGGGCTGGCGAGTTTTATTTCACAGAGAAAAAGCTGGTCTTTGCCCTCAGGGGCCTGTGGCCCTGCGTGGGCGGCCACCCCAAAAAATCCCCACAACCAAGGATGTGTCCAGGACCCAACCTGTCCCCACCACAAACATATGCCGCCCTGAGAGCCCCAAGCACATCCTGCAAATTGACATGAGAAATTTGGGCCGGCGAGATTTCCTTTACAGCAAAAAGGGCGGTCTGTGTCTTCAGAGGCCTGTGGCCCTGAGTGGACGGCTGCCTCCAAAAAATCCAAGCAACCAAGGATGTGTCCCAGACCCAACCTGCCCCCACTTCAAGCATGTGCTGCCCTGAGAGTCCCAGGCACATCCTGCAAACTGACATCAGGAACCTGGGCAGGCGAGTTTTCTTTCAAAGGGAAAAGGGACCGCGATTGTCTTCAGGGGCCTGTGGCCCTGAGGGAGCAGCCACTGCAAAAAATCCCACCAACCAAGGATGTGTCCCCGACCCAACCAGCCCCCAACTCAAACTTGTGCTGCCCTGGCAGTCCCAAGCGCACCTTGCAAACTGACATCAGGAACCTGGGCTGGCGAGTTTTCTTTCACAGGGAAAATGCTGGTCTTTGTCCTCAGGGGCCTGTGGCCCTGAGTGGGCAGCCGCCCCAAAGAATCCCCACAACCAAGGATGTGTCCAAGACTAAACCTGCCCCAACCTCAATCTTGTGCTGCCCTAACAGCCCCAAGCGCGCTCTTCAAACGTACATTAGGAACCAGGGCAGGCGTGTTTTCTTTCACAAAGAAAGGGGCCGGTCTTTGTCTTCAGAGGCCTGAGGCCCTGAGTGTGTGGCCAGTCCAAAAATCGCAACAACCAAGGATGTGTCCAAGACTAAACCTAACCCCACCTCAATCTTGTCCTGCCCTAACAGTCCCAAGCACACACTGAACACTGACATCTGCAACCAGGGCAGGCGTGTTTTCCTTGACAAAGAAAGGGGCCGGTCTTTGTCTTCAGAGGCCTGAGGCCCTGAGTGTGTGGCCAGTCCAAAAATCGCAAGAACCAAGGATGCGTTCCAGACCCAACCTGCCCCCACCTAAACACGTGCTGCCCTGACAGTCCCAAGCGCGCTCTGCAAACTTACATCACTAACCAAGGCTGGAAAGTTTTCTTTCACAGGGAAAATGGCTGGTGATTGTCTCAAGGGGCCTGTGGCCCTTACTGTGCGGTAAGTCCAAAAAATCGCAACAACCAAGGATGCGTTCCAGACCCAACCTGCCCCCACCGCAAACTTGTGCTACCCTAACAGTCCCAAACACACACTGAAAACTGGCATCCTCAACCTGGGCTGGCGTGTTATCTTTCAAAGGGAAAAGGGCCCATGATGATCTTCAGGGGCCCGTGACCCTGAGTGGCCGGCCACTCCAAAAAATCGCAACAACCAAGGACGTGTGCCAGACCCAACCTGCCCCCACCTCAAACATATGCCGCCCTGAGAGCCCCAAGCACATCCTGCAAATTGACATGAGAAATTTGGGCCGGCGAGATTTCCTTTACAGCAAAAAGGGCGGTCTGTGTCTTCAGAGGCCTGTGGCCCTGAGTGGATGGCTGCCTCAAAAAAATCCAAGCAACCAAGGATGTGTCCCAGACCCAACCTGCCACCACTTCAAGCATGTGCTGCCCTGAGAGTCCCAAGCACATCCTGCAAACTGACATCAGGAACCTGGGCAGGCGAGTTTTCTTTCAAAGGGAAAAGGGACCGCGATTGTCTTCAGGGGCCTGTGGCCCTGAGGGAGCAGCCACTGCAAAAAATCCCACCAACCAAGGATGTGTCCCAGACCCAACCAGCCCCCAACTCAAACTTGTGCTGCCCTGGCAGTCCCAAGCACACCTTGCAAACTGACATCAGGAACCTGGGCTGGCGAGTTTTCTTTCACAGGGAAAATGCTGGTCTTTGTCCTCAGGGGCCTGTGGCCCTGAGTGGGCAGCCGCCCCAAAAAATCCCCACAACCAAGGATGTGTCCAAGACTAAACCTGCCCCCACCTCAATCTTGTGCTGCCCTAACAGCCCCAAGCGCGCTCTTCAAACGTACATTAGGAACCAGGGCAGGCGTGTTTTCTTTCACAAAGAAAGGGGCCGGTCTTTGTCTTCAGAGGCCTGAGGCCCTGAGTGTGTGGCCAGTCCAAAAATCGCAACAACCAAGGATGCGTTCCAGACCCAACCAGCCCCCAACTCAAACATGTGCTGCCCTGACAGTCCCAAGCGCTCTCTGCAAACTTACATCACTAACCAAGGCTGGAAAGTTTTCTTTCACAGGGAAAATGGCTGGTGATTGTCTCAAGGGGCCTGTGGCCCTTACTGTGCGGTAAGTCCAAAAAATCGCAACAACCAAGAATGCGTTCCAGACCCAACCTGCCCCCACCTGAAACATATGCCGCCCTGAGAGCCCCAAGCACACACTGAAAACTGACATCTGGAACCTGGGCTGGCGAGTTTTCTTTAAAAGGGAAAAGGGCCCGTGATGATCTTCAGGGGCCTGTGACCCTGAGTGGCCGGCCACTCCAAAACAGCGCAACAACCAAGGATGTGTCCCAGACCCAACCTGTCCCCACCTCAAACATATGCCGCCCTGAGAGCCCCAAGCACATCCTGCAGATTGACATGAGAAATTTGGGCCGGCGAAATTTCCTTTACAGCAAAAAGGGCGGTCTGTGTCTTCAGAGGCCTGAGGCCCTGAGTGGACGGCTGCCTCCAAAAAATCCAAGCAACCAAGGATGTGTCCCAGACCCAACCTGCCCCCACTTCAAGCATGTGCTGCCCTGAGAGTCCCAGGCACATCCTGCAAACTGACATCAGGAACCTGGGCAGGCGAGTTTTCTTTCAAAGGGAAAAGGGACCGCGATTGTCTTCAGGGGCCTGTGGCCCTGAGGGAGCAGCCACTGCAAAAAATCCCACCAACCAAGGATGTGTCCCAGACCCAACCAGCCCCCAACTCAAACTTGTGCTGCCCTGGCAGTCCCAAGCGCACCTTGCAAACTGACATCAGGAACCTGGGCTGGCGAGTTTTCTTTCACAGGGAAAATGCTGGTCTTTGTCCTCAGGGGCCTGTGGCCCTGAGTGGGCAGCCGCCCCAAAAAATCCCCACAACCAAGGATGTGTCCAAGACTAAACCTGACCCCACCTCAATCTTGTCCTGCCCTAACAGTCCCAAGCACACACTGAACACTGACATCTGGAACCAGGGCAGGCGTGTTTTCTTTGACAAAGAAAGGGGCCGGTCTTTGTCTTCAGAGGCCTGAGGCCCTGAGTGTGTGGCCAGTCCAAAAATCGCAACAACCAAGGATGCGTTCCAGACCCAACCTGCCCCCACCTAAGCACGTGCTGCCCTGACAGTCCCAAGCGCGCTCTGCAAACTTACATCACTAACCAAGGCTGGAAAGTTTTCTTTCACAGGGAAAATGGCTGGTGATTGTCTCAAGGGGCCTGTGGCCCTTACTGTGTGGGAAGTCCAAAAAATCGCAACAACCAAGGATGCGTTCCAGACCCAACCTGCCCCCACCTGAAACATATGCCGCCCTGAGAGCCCCAAGCACACACTGAAAACTGACATCTGGAACCCGGGGCGCCGAGTTTTCTTTCAAAGGGAAAAGGGCCCGTGATGATCTTCAGGGGCCCGTGACCCTGAGTTGCCGGCCACTCCAAAACATCGCAACAACCAAGGATGTGTCCCAGACCCAACTTGTCCCCACCTCAAACATATGCCGCCCTGAGAGCCCCAAGCACATCCTGCAAAATGACATGAGAAATTTGGGCCGGCGAGATTTCCTTTACAGCAAAAAGGGCGGTCTGTGTCTTCAGAGGCCTGTGGCCCTGAGTGGACGGCTGCCTCAAAAAAATCCAAGCAACCAAGGATGTGTCCCAGACCCAACCTGCCCCCACTTCAAGCATGTGCTGCCCTGAGAGTCCCAAGCACATCCTGCAAACTGGCATCAGGAACCTGGGCAGGCGAGTTTTCTTTCAAAGGGAAAAGGGACCACGATTGTCTTCAGGGGCATGTGGCCCTGAGGGGGCAGCCACTGCAAAAAATCCCAAAAACCAAGGATGTGTCCTAGACCCAACCAGCCCCCAACTCAAACTTGTGCTGCCCTGGCAGTCCCAAGCGCACTTTGCAAACTGACATCAGGAGCCTGGGCTGGCGAGTTTTCTTTCACAGGGAAAATGCTGGTCTTTGCCCTCAGGGGCCTGTGTCCCTCAGTGAGCGGCCACCCCAAAAAATCCCCACAACCAAGGATGTGTCCAAGACCCAACCTATCCCCACCTCAAACATATGCCGCCCTGAGAGCCCCAAGCACATCCTGCAGATTGACATGAGAAATTTGGGCCGGCGAGATTTCCTTTACAGCAAAAAGGGCGGTCTGTGTCTTCAGAGGCCTGTGGCCCTGAGTGGACGGCTGCCTCAAAAAAATCCAAGCAACCAAGGATGTGTCCCAGACCCAACCTGCCCCCACTTCAAGCATGTGCTGCCCTGAGAGTCCCAAGCACATCCTGCAAACTGACATCAGGAACCTGGGCAGGCGAGTTTTCTTTCAAAGGGAAAAGAGACCGTGATTGTCTTCAGGGGCCTGTGGCCCTGAGTGGGCGGCCGCCCCAAAAAATCCAAGCAACCAAGGATGTGTCCAAGACTAAACCTGACCCCACCTCAATCTTGTGCTGCCCTAACAGCCCCAAGCGCGCTCTTCAAACTTACATTAGGAACCAGGGCAGGCGTGTGTTCTTTCACAAAGAAAGGGGCCGGCCTTTGTCTTCAGAGGCCTGAGGCCCTGAGTGGGCGGCCAGTCCAAAAAATCCCACCAACCAAGGATGTGTCCCAGACCCAACCTACCCCCACCTAAACACGTGCTGCCCTGACACTCCCAAGCTCGCTCAGCAAACTTACATCACTAACCAAGGCTGGAAAGTTTTCTTTCACAGGGAAAATGGCTGGTGATTGTCTCAAGGGGCCTGTGGCCCTTTCTGTGCGGTAAGTCCAAAAAATCGCAACAACCAAGGATGCGTTCCAGACCCAACCTGCCCCTACCTGAAACATATGCCGCCCTGAGAGCTCCAAGCACACACTGAAAACTGACATCTGGAACCTTGGCCGCCGAGTTTTCTTTCAAAGGGAAAAGGGACCGTGATTGTCTTCAGGGGCCCGTGACCCTGAGTGGCGGTCCATTCCAAAACATCGCAACAACCAAGGATGTGTCCCAGACCCAACCAGCCCCCAATTCAAACTTGTGCTGCCCTGACCGCCCCAAGCGCACCTTGCAAACTGACATCAGGAACCTGGGCTGGCGAGTTTTATTTCACAGAGAAAAAGCTGGTCTTTGCCCTCAGGGGCCTGTGGCCCTGCGTGGGCGGCCACCCCAAAAAATCCCCACAACCAAGGATGTGTCCAGGACCCAACCTGTCCCCACCACAAACATATGCCGCCCTGAGAGCCCCAAGCACATCCTGCAAATTGACATGAGAAATTTGGGCCGGCGAGATTTCCTTTACAGCAAAAAGGGCGGTCTGTGTCTTCAGAGGCCTGTGGCCCTGAGTGGACGGCTGCCTCCAAAAAATCCAAGCAACCAAGGATGTGTCCCAGACCCAACCTGCCCCCACTTCAAGCATGTGCTGCCCTGAGAGTCCCAGGCACATCCTGCAAACTGACATCAGGAACCTGGGCAGGCGAGTTTTCTTTCAAAGGGAAAAGGGACCGCGATTGTCTTCAGGGGCCTGTGGCCCTGAGGGAGCAGCCACTGCAAAAAATCCCACCAACCAAGGATGTGTCCCCGACCCAACCAGCCCCCAACTCAAACTTGTGCTGCCCTGGCAGTCCCAAGCGCACCTTGCAAACTGACATCAGGAACCTGGGCTGGCGAGTTTTCTTTCACAGGGAAAATGCTGGTCTTTGTCCTCAGGGGCCTGTGGCCCTGAGTGGGCAGCCGCCCCAAAGAATCCCCACAACCAAGGATGTGTCCAAGACTAAACCTGCCCCAACCTCAATCTTGTGCTGCCCTAACAGCCCCAAGCGCGCTCTTCAAACGTACATTAGGAACCAGGGCAGGCGTGTTTTCTTTCACAAAGAAAGGGGCCGGTCTTTGTCTTCAGAGGCCTGAGGCCCTGAGTGTGTGGCCAGTCCAAAAATCGCAACAACCAAGGATGTGTCCAAGACTAAACCTAACCCCACCTCAATCTTGTCCTGCCCTAACAGTCCCAAGCACACACTGAACACTGACATCTGCAACCAGGGCAGGCGTGTTTTCCTTGACAAAGAAAGGGGCCGGTCTTTGTCTTCAGAGGCCTGAGGCCCTGAGTGTGTGGCCAGTCCAAAAATCGCAAGAACCAAGGATGCGTTCCAGACCCAACCTGCCCCCACCTAAACACGTGCTGCCCTGACAGTCCCAAGCGCGCTCTGCAAACTTACATCACTAACCAAGGCTGGAAAGTTTTCTTTCACAGGGAAAATGGCTGGTGATTGTCTCAAGGGGCCTGTGGCCCTTACTGTGCGGTAAGTCCAAAAAATCGCAACAACCAAGGATGCGTTCCAGACCCAACCTGCCCCCACCGCAAACTTGTGCTACCCTAACAGTCCCAAACACACACTGAAAACTGGCATCCTCAACCTGGGCTGGCGTGTTATCTTTCAAAGGGAAAAGGGCCCATGATGATCTTCAGGGGCCCGTGACCCTGAGTGGCCGGCCACTCCAAAAAATCGCAACAACCAAGGACGTGTGCCAGACCCAACCTGCCCCCACCTCAAACATATGCCGCCCTGAGAGCCCCAAGCACATCCTGCAAATTGACATGAGAAATTTGGGCCGGCGAGATTTCCTTTACAGCAAAAAGGGCGGTCTGTGTCTTCAGAGGCCTGTGGCCCTGAGTGGATGGCTGCCTCAAAAAAATCCAAGCAACCAAGGATGTGTCCCAGACCCAACCTGCCACCACTTCAAGCATGTGCTGCCCTGAGAGTCCCAAGCACATCCTGCAAACTGACATCAGGAACCTGGGCAGGCGAGTTTTCTTTCAAAGGGAAAAGGGACCGCGATTGTCTTCAGGGGCCTGTGGCCCTGAGGGAGCAGCCACTGCAAAAAATCCCACCAACCAAGGATGTGTCCCAGACCCAACCAGCCCCCAACTCAAACTTGTGCTGCCCTGGCAGTCCCAAGCACACCTTGCAAACTGACATCAGGAACCTGGGCTGGCGAGTTTTCTTTCACAGGGAAAATGCTGGTCTTTGTCCTCAGGGGCCTGTGGCCCTGAGTGGGCAGCCGCCCCAAAAAATCCCCACAACCAAGGATGTGTCCAAGACTAAACCTGCCCCCACCTCAATCTTGTGCTGCCCTAACAGCCCCAAGCGCGCTCTTCAAACGTACATTAGGAACCAGGGCAGGCGTGTTTTCTTTCACAAAGAAAGGGGCCGGTCTTTGTCTTCAGAGGCCTGAGGCCCTGAGTGTGTGGCCAGTCCAAAAATCGCAACAACCAAGGATGCGTTCCAGACCCAACCAGCCCCCAACTCAAACATGTGCTGCCCTGACAGTCCCAAGCGCTCTCTGCAAACTTACATCACTAACCAAGGCTGGAAAGTTTTCTTTCACAGGGAAAATGGCTGGTGATTGTCTCAAGGGGCCTGTGGCCCTTACTGTGCGGTAAGTCCAAAAAATCGCAACAACCAAGGATGCGTTCCAGACCCAACCTGCCCCCACCTGAAACATATGCCGCCCTGAGAGCCCCAAGCACACACTGAAAACTGACATCTGGAACCTGGGCTGGCGAGTTTTCTTTAAAAGGGAAAAGGGCCCGTGATGATCTTCAGGGGCCTGTGACCCTGAGTGGCCGGCCACTCCAAAACAGCGCAACAACCAAGGATGTGTCCCAGACCCAACCTGTCCCCACCTCAAACATATGCCGCCCTGAGAGCCCCAAGCACATCCTGCAGATTGACATGAGAAATTTGGGCCGGCGAAATTTCCTTTACAGCAAAAAGGGCGGTCTGTGTCTTCAGAGGCCTGTGGCCCTGAGTGGACGGCTGCCTCCAAAAAATCCAAGCAACCAAGGATGTGTCCCAGACCCAACCAGCCCCCACTTCAAGCATGTGCTGCCCTGAGAGTCCCAAGTACATCCTGCAAACTGACATCAGGAACCTGGGCAGGCGAGTTTTCTTTCAAAGGGAAAAGGGACCGCGATTGTCTTCAGGGGCCTGTGGCCCTGAGGGAGCAGCCACTGCAAAAAATCCCACCAACCAAGGATGTGTCCCCGACCCAACCAGCCCCCAACTCAAACTTGTGCTGCCCTGGCAGTCCCAAGCGCACCTTGCAAACTGACATCAGGAACCTGGGCTGGCGAGTTTTCTTTCACAGGGAAAATGCTGGTCTTTGTCCTCAGGGGCCTGTGGCCCTGAGTGGGCAGCCGCCCCAAAGAATCCCCACAACCAAGGATGTGTCCAAGACTAAACCTGCCCCAACCTCAATCTTGTGCTGCCCTAACAGCCCCAAGCGCGCTCTTCAAACGTACATTAGGAACCAGGGCAGGCGTGTTTTCTTTCACAAAGAAAGGGGCCGGTCTTTGTCTTCAGAGGCCTGAGGCCCTGAGTGTGTGGCCAGTCCAAAAATCGCAACAACCAAGGATGTGTCCAAGACTAAACCTAACCCCACCTCAATCTTGTCCTGCCCTAACAGTCCCAAGCACACACTGAACACTGACATCTGCAACCAGGGCAGGCGTGTTTTCCTTGACAAAGAAAGGGGCCGGTCTTTGTCTTCAGAGGCCTGAGGCCCTGAGTGTGTGGCCAGTCCAAAAATCGCAAGAACCAAGGATGCGTTCCAGACCCAACCTGCCCCCACCTAAACACGTGCTGCCCTGACAGTCCCAAGCGCGCTCTGCAAACTTACATCACTAACCAAGGCTGGAAAGTTTTCTTTCACAGGGAAAATGGCTGGTGATTGTCTCAAGGGGCCTGTGGCCCTTACTGTGCGGTAAGTCCAAAAAATCGCAACAACCAAGGATGCGTTCCAGACCCAACCTGCCCCCACCGCAAACTTGTGCTACCCTAACAGTCCCAAACACACACTGAAAACTGGCATCCTCAACCTGGGCTGGCGTGTTATCTTTCAAAGGGAAAAGGGCCCATGATGATCTTCAGGGGCCCGTGACCCTGAGTGGCCGGCCACTCCAAAAAATCGCAACAACCAAGGACGTGTGCCAGACCCAACCTGCCCCCACCTCAAACATATGCCGCCCTGAGAGCCCCAAGCACATCCTGCAAATTGACATGAGAAATTTGGGCCGGCGAGATTTCCTTTACAGCAAAAAGGGCGGTCTGTGTCTTCAGAGGCCTGTGGCCCTGAGTGGATGGCTGCCTCAAAAAAATCCAAGCAACCAAGGATGTGTCCCAGACCCAACCTGCCACCACTTCAAGCATGTGCTGCCCTGAGAGTCCCAAGCACATCCTGCAAACTGACATCAGGAACCTGGGCAGGCGAGTTTTCTTTCAAAGGGAAAAGGGACCGCGATTGTCTTCAGGGGCCTGTGGCCCTGAGGGAGCAGCCACTGCAAAAAATCCCACCAACCAAGGATGTGTCCCAGACCCAACCAGCCCCCAACTCAAACTTGTGCTGCCCTGGCAGTCCCAAGCGCACCTTGCAAACTGACATCAGGAACCTGGGCTGGCGAGTTTTCTTTCACAGGGAAAATGCTGGTCTTTGTCCTCAGGGGCCTGTGGCCCTGAGTGGGCAGCCGCCCCAAAAAATCCCCACAACCAAGGATGTGTCCAAGACTAAACCTGCCCCCACCTCAATCTTGTGCTGCCCTAACAGCCCCAAGCGCGCTCTTCAAACGTACATTAGGAACCAGGGCAGGCGTGTTTTCTTTCACAAAGAAAGGGGCCGGTCTTTGTCTTCAGAGGCCTGAGGCCCTGAGTGTGTGGCCAGTCCAAAAATCGCAACAACCAAGGATGCGTTCCAGACCCAACCAGCCCCCAACTCAAACATGTGCTGCCCTGACAGTCCCAAGCGCTCTCTGCAAACTTACATCACTAACCAAGGCTGGAAAGTTTTCTTTCACAGGGAAAATGGCTGGTGATTGTCTCAAGGGGCCTGTGGCCCTTACTGTGCGGTAAGTCCAAAAAATCGCAACAACCAAGGATGCGTTCCAGACCCAACCTGCCCCCACCTGAAACATATGCCGCCCTGAGAGCCCCAAGCACACACTGAAAACTGACATCTGGAACCTGGGCTGGCGAGTTTTCTTTAAAAGGGAAAAGGGCCCGTGATGATCTTCAGGGGCCTGTGACCCTGAGTGGCCGGCCACTCCAAAACAGCGCAACAACCAAGGATGTGTCCCAGACCCAACCTGTCCCCACCTCAAACATATGCCGCCCTGAGAGCCCCAAGCACATCCTGCAGATTGACATGAGAAATTTGGGCCGGCGAAATTGCCTTTACAGCAAAAAGGGCGGTCTGTGTCTTCAGAGGCCTGTGGCCCTGAGTGGACGGCTGCCTCCAAAAAATCCAAGCAACCAAGGATGTGTCCCAGACCCAACCAGCCCCCACTTCAAGCATGTGCTGCCCTGAGAGTCCCAAGTACATCCTGCAAACTGACATCAGGAACCTGGGCAGGCGAGTTTTCTTTCAAAGGGAAAAGAGACTGTAATTGTCTTCAGGGGCCTGTGGCCCTGAGGGGGCGGCCGCCCCAAAAAATCCCAAACACCAAGGATGTGTCCAAGACTAAACCTGACCCCACCTCAATCTTGCGCTGCCCTAACAGCCCCAAGCTCGCTCTTTAAACGTACATCAGGAACCAGGGCAGGCGTGTTTTCTTTACCAAAGAAAGGGGCCGGCCTTTGTCTTCAGAGGCCTGAGGCCCTGAGTGGGCGGCCAGTTTAAAAAATCGCAACAACCAAGGATGCGTTCCAGACCCAACCAGCCCCCAACTCAAACTTGTGCTGCCCTGACAGTCCCAAGCGCGCTCTGCAAACTTACATCACTAACAAAGGCTGGAAAGTTTTCTTTCAAAGGGAAAAGGGCTGGTGATTGTCTTCAGGGGCCTGTGGCCCTTACTGTGCGGTAAGTCCAAAAAATCGCAACAACCAAGGATGCGTTCCAGACCCAACCTGCCCCCACCTAGACTTGTGCTGCCCTAACAGTCCCAAGCACACACTGAACACTGACATCTGGAACCAGGGCTTCCGAGTTTTCTTTCAAAGGGAAAAGGGCCCGTGACGATCTTCAGGGGCCCGTGACCCTGAGTGGTGGTCCATTCCAAAAAATCGCAAAAACCAAGGATGTGTCCCAGACCCAACCAGCCCCCAATTCAAACTTGTGCTGCCCTGACCGCCCCAAGCGCACCTTGCAAACTGACATCAGGAACCTGGGCTGGCGAGTTTTATTTCACAGGGAAAAAGCTGGTCTTTGCCCTCAGGGGCCTGTGGCCCTGAGTGGGCAGCCGCCCCAAAAAATCCCCACAACCAAGGATGTGTCCAGGACGCAACCTGTCCCCACCACAAACATATGCCGCCCTGAGAGCCCCAAGCACATCCTGCAAATTGACATGAGAAATTTGGGCCGGAGACATTTCCTTTACAGCAAAAAGGGCGGTCTGTGTCTTCAGAGGCCTGTGGCCCTGAGTGGACGGCTGCCTCCAAAAAATCCAAGCAACCAAGGATGTGTCCCAGACCCAACCTGCCCCCACTTCAAGCATGTGCTGCCCTGAGAGTCCCAAGCACATCCTGCAAACTGACATCAGGAACCTGGGCAGGCGAGTTTTCTTTCAAAGGAAAAAGGGACCGCGATTGTCTTCAGGGGCCTGTGGCCCTGAGGGAGCAGCCACTGCAAAAAATCCCACCAACCAAGGATGTGTCCCAGACCCAACCAGCCCCCAACTCAAACTTGTGCTGCCCTGGCAGTCCCAAGCGCACCTTGCAAACTGACATCAGGAGCCTGGGCAGGCGAGTTTTCTTTCACAGGGAAAATGCTGGTCTTTGTCCTCAGGGGCCTGTGGCCCTGAGTGGGCGGCCACTCCAAAAAATCGCAACAACCAAGGATGTGTCCAAGACTAAACCTAACCCCACCTCAATCTTGTCCTGCCCTAACAGTCCCAAGCACACACTGAACACTGACATCTGGAACCAGGGCAGGCGTGTTTTCTTTCACAAAGAAAGGGCCGGTCTTTGTCTTCAGAGGCCTGAGGCCCTGAGTGTGTGGCCAGTCCAAAAATCGCAACAACCAAGGATGCGTTCCAGACCCAACCTGCCCCCACCTAAACACGTGCTGCCCTGACAGTCCCAAGCGCGCTCTGCAAACTTACATCACTAACCAAGGCTGGAAAGTTTTCTTTCACAGGGAAAATGGCTGGTAATTGTCTCAAGGGGCCTGTGGCCCTTACTGTGCGGTAAGTCCAAAAAATCGCAACAACCAAGGATGCGTTCCAGACCCAACCTGCCCCCACCTGAAACATATGCCGCCCTGTGAGCCCCAAGCACACACTGAAAACTGACATCTGGAACCTGGGCTGGCGAGTTTTCTTTCAAAGGGAAAAGGGCCCGTGATGATCTTCAGGGGCCCGTGACCCTGAGTGGCGGGCCACTCCAAAACAGCGCAACAACCAAGGATGTGTCCCAGACCCAACCTGTCCCCACCTCAAACATATGCCGCCCTGAGAGCCCCAAGCACATCCTGCAGATTGACATGATAAATTTGGCCCGGCGAGATTTCCTTTACAGCAAAAAGGGCGGTCTGTGTCTTCAGAGGCCTGTGGCCCTGAGTGGACGGCTGCCTCCAAAAAATCCAAGCAACCAAGGATGTGTCCCAGACCCAACCAGCCCCCACTTCAAGCATGTGCTGCCCTGAGAGTCCAAAGTACATCCTGCAAACTGACATCAGGAACCTGGGCAGGCGAGTTTTCTTTCAAAGGGAAAAGAGACTGTAATTGTCTTCAGGGGCCTGTGGCCCTGAGGGGGCGGCCGCCCCAAAAAATCCCAAACACCAAGGATGTGTCCAAGACTAAACCTGACCCCACCTCAATCTTGTGCTGCCCTAACAGCCCCAAGCTCGCTCTTTAAACGTACATCAGGAACCAGGGCAGGCGTGTTTTCTTTGACAAAGAAAGGGGCCGGCCTTTTTCTTCAGAGGCCTGTGGCCCTTACTGTGCGGTAAGTCCAAAAAATCGCAACAACCAAGGATGCGTTCCAGACCCAACCTGCCCCCACCAAGACTTGTGCTGCCCTAACAGTCCCAAGCACACACGGAACACTGACATCTGGAACCAGGGCTCCCGAGTTTTCTTTCAAAGGGAAAAGGGCCCGTGACGATCTTCAGGGGCCCGTGACCCTGAGTGGTGGTCCATTCCAAAAAATCGCAAAAACCAAGGATGTGTCCCAGACCCAACCAGCCCCCAATTCAAACTTGTGCTGCCCTGACCGCCCCAAGCGCACCTTGCAAACTGACATCAGGAACCTGGGCTGGCGAGTTTTATTTCACAGGGAAAAAGCTGGTCTTTGCCCTCAGGGGCCTGTGGCCCTGAGTGGGCAGCCGCCCCAAAAAATCCCCACAACCAAGGATGTGTCCAGGACGCAACCTGTCCCCACCACAAACATATGCCGCCCTGAGAGCCCCAAGCACATCCTGCAAATTGACATGAGAAATTTGGGCCGGAGACATTTCCTTTACAGCAAAAAGGGCGGTCTGTGTCTTCAGAGGCCTGTGGCCCTGAGTGGACGGCTGCCTCCAAAAAATCCAAGCAACCAAGGATGTGTCCCAGACCCATCCTGCCCCCACTTCAAGCATGTGCTGCCCTGAGAGTCCCAAGCACATCCTGCAAACTGACATCAGGAACCTGGGCAGGCGAGTTTTCTTTCAAAGGGAAAAGGGACCGCGATTGTCTTCAGGGGCCTGTGGCCCTGAGGGAGCAGCCACTGCAAAAAATCCCACCAACCAAGGATGCGTCCCAGACCCAACCAGCCCCCAACTCAAACTTGTGCTGCCCTGGCAGTCCCAAGCGCACCTTGCAAACTGACATCAGGAACCTGGGCAGGCGAGTTTTCTTTCACAGGGAAAATGCTGGTCTTTGTCCTCAGGGGCCTGTGGCCCTGAGTGGGCGGCCACTCCAAAAAATCGCAACAACCAAGGATGTGTCCAAGACTAAACCTAACCCCACCTCAATCTTGTCCTGCCCTAACAGTCCCAAGCACACACTGAACACTGACATCTGGAACCAGGGCAGGCGTGTTTTCTTTCACAAAGAAAGGGGCCGGTCTTTGTCTTCAGAGGCCTGAGGCCCTGAGTGTGTGGCCAGTCCAAAAATCGCAACAACCAAGGATGCGTTCCAGACCCAACCTGCCCCCACCTAAACACGTGCTGCCCTGACAGTCCCAAGCGCGCTCTGCAAACTTACATCACTAACCAAGGCTGGAAAGTTTTCTTTCACAGGGAAAATGGCTGGTGATTGTCTCAAGGGGCCTGTGGCCCTTACTGTGCGGTAAGTCCAAAAAATCGCAACAACCAAGGATGCGTTCCAGACCCAACCTGCCCCCACCTGAAACATATGCCGCCCTGTGAGCCCCAAGCACACACTGAAAACTGACATCTGGAACCCTGGCCGCCGAGTTTTCTTTCACAGGGAAAAGGGCCCGTGATGATCTTCCGGGGCCCGTGACCCTGAGTGGCCGGCCACTCCAAAACATCGCAACAACCAAGGATGTGTCCCAGACCCAACCTGTCCCCACCTCAAACATATGCCGCCCTGAGAGCCCCAAGCACATCCTGCAAAATGACATGAGAAATTTGGGCCGGCGAGATTTCCTTTACAGCAAAAAGGGCGGTCTGTGTCTTCAGAGGCCTGTGGCCCTGAGTGGACGGCTGCCTCAAAAAAATCCAAGCAACCAAGGATGTGTCCCAGACCCAACCTGCCCCCACTTCAAGCATGTGCTGCCCTGAGAGTCCCAAGTACATCCTGCAAACTGACATCAGGAACCTGGGCAGGCGAGTTTTCTTTCAAAGGGAAAAGGGACCGTGATTGTCTTCAGGGGCCTGTGTCCCTCAGTGAGCGGCCACCCCAAAAAATCTCAAAAACCAAGGATGTGCCCAAGACCCATCCTGTCCCCACCTCAGACATATGCCGCCCTGAGAGCCCCAAGCACATCCTGCAAATTGACATGAGAAATTTTGGCCGGCGAGATTTCCTTTACAGCAAAAAGGGCGGTCTGTGTCTTCAGAGGCCTCTGGTCCTGAGTGGACGGCTGCCTCCAAAAAATCCAAGCAACCAAGGATGTGTCCCAGACCCAACCTGCCCCCACTTCAGGCATGTGCTGCCCTGAGAGTCCCAAGTACATCCGGCAAACTGACATCAGGAACCTGGGCAGGCGAGTTTTCTTTCAAAGGGAAAAGAGACCGCGATTGTCTTCAGTGGCCGGTGGCCCTGAGGGGGCGGCCGCCCCAAAAAATCCCAAACACCAAGGATGTGTCCAAGACTAAACCTGAACCCACCTCAATCTTGTGCTGCCCTAACAGCCCCAAGCGCGCTCTTCAAACGTACATTAGGAACCAGGGCAGGCGTGTGTTCTTTCACAAAGAAAGGGGCCGGTCTTTGTCTTCAGAGGCCTGAGGCCCTGAGTGGGCGGCCAGTCCAAAAATCGCAACAACCAAGGATGTGTTCCACACCCAACCTGCCCCCACCTAAACATGTGCTGCCCTGACAGTCCCAAGCGCGCTCTGCAAACTTACATCACTAACAAAGGCTGGAAAGTTTTCTTTCAAAGGGAAAATGGCTGGTGATTGTCTTCAGGGGCCTGTGGCCCTTACTGTGCGGTAAGTCCAAAAAATCGCAACAACCAAGGATGCGTTCCAGACCCAACCTGCCCCCACCTGAAACATATGCCGCCCTGAGAGCCCCAAGCACACACTGAAAACTGTCATCTTGAACCAGGGCTGCCGAGTTTTCTTTCAAAGGGAAAAGGGCCCGTGATGATCTTCAGGGGCCCGTGACCCTGAGTGGCGGTCCATTCCAAAAAATAGCAACAACCAAGGATGTGTCCCATACCCAACCTGTCCCCACCTCAAACATATGCCGCCCTGAGAGCCCCAAGCACATCCTGAAAATTGACATGAGAAATTTTGTCTGGCGAGATTTCCTTCACAGCAAAAAGGGCGGTCTGTGTCTTCAGAGGCCTGAGGCCCTGAGTGGACGGCTGCCTCCAAAAAATCCAAGCAACCAAGGATGTGTCCCAGACCCAACCTGCCCCCACTTCAAGCATGTGCTGCCCTGAGAGTCCCAAGGACACACTGAAAACTGACATCTGGAACCTGGGCCGCCGAGTTTTCTTTCAAAGGGAAAAGGGACCGTGATTGTCTTCAGGGGCCTGTGGCCCTGAGGGATCGGCCACTCTAAAAAATCGCAAAAACCAAGGATGTGTCCCAGACCCAAGCAGCCTACAACTAAAACTTGTGCCGCCCTGGCAGTCCCAAGCGCACCTTGCAAACTGACATCAGGAGCCTGGGCTGGCGAGTTTTCTTTCACAGGGAAAAAGCTGGTCTTTGCCCTCAGGGGCCTGTGGCCCTGAGAGGGCGGCCACCCCAAAAAATCCCCACAACCAAGGATGTGTCCAGGACCCAACCTGTCCCCACCACAAACATATGCCGCCCTGAGAGCCCCAAGCACATCCTGCAAATTCACATGAGAAATTTGGGCCGGAGACATTTCCTTTACAGCACAAAGGGCAGTCTGCGTCTTCAGAGGCCTGTGGCCCTGAGTGGACGGCTGCCTCAAAAAAATCCAAGCAACCAAGGATGTGTCCCAGACCCAACCTGCCCCCACTTCAAGCATGTGCTGCCCTGAGAGTCCCAAGCACATCCTGCAAACTGACATCAGGAACCTGGGCAGGCGAGTTTTCTTTCAAAGGGAAAAGGGACCACGATTGTCTTCAGGGGCCTGTGGCCCTGAGGGAGCAGCCACTGCAAAAAATCCCACCAACCAAGGATGTGTCCCAGACCCAACCAGCCCCCAACTCAAACTTGTGCTGCCCTGGCAGTCCCAAGCGCACCTTGCAAACTGACATCAGGAACCTGGGCTGGCGAGTTTTCTTTCACAGGGAAAATGCTGGTCTTTGTCCTCAGGGGCCTGTGGCCCTTACTGCGTGGGAAGTCCAAAAAATCGCAACAACCAAGGATGCGTTCCAGACCCAACCTGCCCCCACCTCAAACTTGTGCTGCCCTAACAGTCCCAAGCACACACTGAAAACTGACACCTGGAACCTGGGCCACTGAGTTTTCTTTCAAAGGGAAAAGGGACCGTGATTGTCTTCAGGGGCCTGTGGCCCTGAGTGGGCGGCCACTCCAAAAAATCTCAAAAACCAAGGATGTGTCCCAGACCCAACCAGCCCCCAATTCAAACTTGTGCTGCCCTGACCGTCCCAAGCGCACCTTGCAAACTGACATCAGGATTCTGGGCCGCCGAGTTTTCTTTCAAAGGGAAAAAGCTGGTCTTTGCCCTCAGGGGCCGGTGGCCCTGAGTGGGCGGCCACCCCAAAAAATCCCCATAACCAAGGATGTGTCCAGGACCCAACCTGTCCCCACCACAAACATATGCCGCCCTGAGAGCCCCAAGCACATCCTGCAAATTGACATGAGAAATTTGGGCCAGCAAGATTTCCTTTACAGCAAAAAGGGCGGTCTGTGTCTTCAGAGGCCTGTGGCCCTGAGTGGACGGTTGCCTCCAAAAAATCCAAGCAACCAAGGATGTGTCCCAGACCCAGCCTGCCCCCACTTCAAGCATGTGCTGCCCTGAGAGTCCCAAGGACACACTGAAAACTGACATCTGGAACCTGGGCCGCCGAGTTTTCTTTCAAAGGGAAAAGGGACCGTGATTGTCTTCAGGGGCCTGTGGCCCTGAGTGGGCGGCCACTCCAAAAAATCTCAAAAACCAAGGATGTGTCCCAGACCCAACCAGCCCCCAATTCAAACTTGTGCTGCCCTGACCGTCCCAAGCGCACCTTGCAAACTTACATCAGGACCCTGGGCTGGCGAGTTTTCTTTCACAGGGAAAAAGCTGGTCTTTGCCCTCAGGGGCCTGTGGCCCTGAGAGGGCGGCCACCCCAAAAAATCCCCACAAC
>NW_027099345.1:0-42548 GCF_031753505.1 Anomalospiza imberbis
CAGAAGCCCGGTGCTCTGCTGCTTTGTTTTTCGCAGTCAGTCAATTGCACACTAGTGAAGCTGAGCCAGGCTCTTCAGCTTTGCTGCTTTTGAGCATCTGTGCTCCACTTATGCTCGGTGACATCTCTCGAGGTTGTTTGCCTCGCCCAGGCTGGAAAGTGCCCGCTAGTACATAGAGCTGGGCAGGAGAGGGCAGAGAGCACTTCCATCTGTCAGCAGGTTGCAGATTGCCTCGGAAAGAGCCGTGTCCTTGGAATGTGCAGCAAATCCTCTTTCTTTGCAAACCGCAGTTAGTGTGCAGTGCAGGTACGCTCTCCCCTGGCCAAATGGAGCGGGAAAGGTTTTCGCTAAGATAGAGACGACTAGAGAAGCAGAAGCGTGGCTCCAGAGCTATCCGGAGGGAAGTGCCGGTTCCCGGCGTCTTTCGGCTTGAAGCGGCGCTCCGGAGCGCTCCGCTGCAGCTCTACTGAGCTGTGCGCGAATTAGCCGCTTCTTCGCTTCCGAGAGGCAGAGATCGCGGTTGCTTGGAAGAGGCGAAGAACGAAGCCGCAAAGAAGCGGGCTTGTGTGCGAAGCCTTCCGACTGCTGGAGGACGGTGGCTGCCGCTCTCCTGCCTCTTGAATTCACTCTCGGCAAGCGAATGGAAAGCGTTCCAGGACAACTTGCCTGGGTTTTTACTCGGTCCTGATGCGTCCCACCTTGGCAAGTCTTCCTCGTCCCCAGAGGCTCCGAGATGCACAGAACACGGTGGCAGCTGCTGAAAAGAAGGGTAGCGGTGAGTTTGTCGACAAGCAAGAACATAGGCAGCTGACTGTGCTTGGGAAGGAGCAGCTGCCTGGTTTTGGCAATTGCCTTCACAGCGCCCAGAAGCCCGGTGCTCTGCTGCTTTGTTTTTCGCAGTCAGTCAATTGCACACTAGTGAAGCTGAGCCAGGCTCTTCAGCTTTGCTGCTTTTGAGCATCTGTGCTCCACTTATGCTCGGTTACATCTCTCGAGGTTGTTTGCCTCGCCCAGTCTGGAAAGTGCCCGCTAGTACATAGAGCTGGGCAGGAGAGGGCTGAGAGCACTTCCATCTGACAGCAGGTTGCAGATTGCCTCGGAAAGAGCCGTGTCCTTGGAATGTGCAGCAAATCCTCTTTCTTTGCAAACCGCGGTTAGTGTGCAGTGCAGGTACGCTCTCCCCTGGCCAAATGGAGCGGGAAAGCTTTTCGCTAAGATAGAGACGACTAGAGAAGCAGAAGCGCGGCTCCGGAGCTATCCAGAGGGAAGTGCCGGTTCCCGGCGTCTTTCGGCTTGAAGCGGCGCTCCGGAGCGCTCCGCTGCAGCTCTACTGAGCTGTGCGCGAATTAGCCGCTTCTTCGCCTCCGAGAGGCAGAGATCGCGGTTGCTTGGAAGAGGCAAAGAACGAAGCCGCAAAGAAGAGGGCTTGTGTGCGAAGCCTTCCGACTGCTGGAGGACGGTGGCTGCCGGTCTCCTGCCTGTTGAATTCACTCTCGGCAAGCGAATGGAAAGCGTTCCAGGACAACTTGCCTGGGTTTTTACTTGGTCCTGATGCGTCCCACCTTGGCAAGTCTTGCTCGTCCCCAGAGGCTCCGAGATGCACAGAAGACGGTGGCAGCTGCTGAAAAGAAGGGTAGCAGTGAGTTTGTCGACAAGCAAGAACATAGGCAGCTGACTGTGCTTGGGAAGGAGCAGCTGCCTGGTTTTGGCAATTGCCTTCACAGCGCCCAGAGGCCCGGTGCTCTGCTGCTTTGTTTTTCGCTATCAGTCAATTGCACACTAGTGAAGCTGAGCCAGGATCTGCAGCTTTGCTGCTTTTGAACATCTGTGCTCCACTTATGCTCTGTGGCATCTCTCGAGGTTGTTTGCCTCGCCCAGGCTGGAAAGTGCCCGCTAGTACATAGAGCTGGGCAGGAGAGGGCAGAGAGCACTTCCATCTGACAGCAGGTTGCAGATTGCCTCGGAAAGAGCCGTGTCCTTGGAATGTGCAGCAAATCCTATTTCTTTGCAAACCGCGGTTAGTGTGCAGTGCAGGTACGCTCTCCCCTTGCCAAATGGAGTGGGAAAGCTTTTCGCTTAGATAGAGACGACTAGAGAAGCAGAAGCGCGGCTCCGGAGGTATCCGGAGGGAAGGGCCGCTTCACGGCGTCTTTCGGCAGAAGCGGCGCTCCGGAGCGCTCCGCTGCCGCTCTACTGAGCTGTGCGCCAATTAGCCGCTTCTTCGCCTCCGAGAGGCAGAGATCGCGGTTGCTTGGAAGTGGCGAAGAACGAAGCCGCAAAGAAGCGGGCTTGTGTGCGAAGCCTTCCGACTGCTGGAGGACGGTGGCTGCCGCTCTCCTGCCTGTTGAATTCACTCTCGGCAAGCGAATGGAAAGCGTTCCAGGACAACTTGCCTGGGTTTTTACTTGGTCCTGATGCGTCCCACCTTGGCAAGTCTTGCTCGTCTCCAGAGGCTCCGAGATGCACGGAACACGGTTGCAGCTTCTGAAAAGAAGGGCAGCGGTGAGTTTGTCGACAAGCAAGAACATAGGCAGCTGACTGTGCTTGGGAAGGAGCAGCTGCCTGGTTTTGGCAATTGCCTTCACAGCGCCCAGAAGCCCGGTGCTCTGCTGCTTTGTTTTTCGCAGTCAGTCAATTGCACACTAGTGAAGCTGAGCCAGGCTCTTCAGCTTTGCTGCTTTTGAGCATCTGTGCTCCACTTATGCTCTGTGACATCTCTCGAGGTTGTTTGCCTCGCCCAGGCTGGAAAGTGCCCGCTAGTACATAGAGCTGGGCAGGAGAGGGCAGAGAGCACTTCCATCTGACAGCAGGTTGCAGATTGCCTCGGACAGAGCCGTGTCCTTGGAATGTGCAGCAAATCCTATTTCTTTGCAAACCGCGGCTAGTGTGCAGTGCAGGTACGCTCTCCCCTTGCCAAATGGAGTGGGAAAGCTTTTCGCTTAGATAGAGACGACTAGAGAAGCAGAAGCGCGGCTCCGGAGTTATCCGGAGGGAAGGGCCGCTTCACGGCGTCTTTCGGCAGAAGCGGCGCTCCGGAGTGCTCCGCTGCCGCTCTACTGAGCTCTGCGCGAATTAGCCGCTTCTTCGCCTCCGAGAGGCAGAGATCGCGGTTGCTTGGAAGTGGCGAAGAACGAAGCCGCAAAGAAGCGGGCTTGTGTGCGAAGCCTTCCGACTGCTGGAGGACGGTGGCTGCTGCTCTCCTGCCTTTTGAATTCACTGTCGGCAAGCGAATGGAAAGCGTTCCAGGACAACTTGCCTGGGTTTTTACTTGGTCCTGATGCGTCCCACCTTGGCAAGTCTTGCTCGTCTCCAGAGGCTCCGAGATGCACAGAACACGGTGGCAGCTGCTGAAAAGAAGGGCAGCGGTGAGTTTGTGAACAAGCAAGAACATAGGCAGCTGACTGTGCTTGGGAAGGAGCAGCTGCCTGGTTTTGGCAATTGCCTTCACAGCGCCCAGAAGCCCGGTGCTCTGCTGCTTTGTTTTTCGCAGTCAGTCAATTGCACACTAGTGAAGCTGAGCCAGGCTCTTCAGCTTTGCTGCTTTTGAGCATCTGTGCTCCACTTATGCTCGGTGACATCTCTCGAGGTTGTTTGCCTCGCCCAGGCTGGAAAGTGCCCGCTAGTACATAGAGCTGGGCAGGAGAGGGCAGAGAGCACTTCCATCTGACAGCAGGTTACAGATTGCCTCGGAAAGAGCCGTGTCCTTGGAATGTGCAGCAAATCCTCTTTCTTTGCAAACCGCGGTTAGTGTGCAGCGCAGACACGCTCTCCCCTTGCCAAATGGAGTGGGAAAGCTTTTCGCTTAGATAGAGACGACTAGAGAAGCAGAAGCGCGGCTCCGGAGTTATCCAGAGGGAAGGGCCGCTTCACGGCGTCTTTCGGCTTGAAGCGGCGCTCTGGAGCGCTCCGCTGCCGCTCTACTGAGCTGTGCGCAAACTAGCCGCTTCTTCGCCTCCGAGAGGCAGAGATCGCAGTTGCTTGGAAGAGGCGAAGAACGAAGCCGCAAAGAAGCGGGCTTGTGTGCGAAACCTTCCGACTGCTGGAGGACGGTGGCTGCCGCTCTCCTGCCTGTTGAATTCACTCTCGGCAAGCGAATGGAAAGCGTTCCAGGACAACTTGCCTGGGTTTTTACTTGGTCCTGATGCGTCCCACCTGGGCAAGTCTTGCTCGTCTCCAGAGGCTCCGAGATGCACAGAACACGGTGGCTGCTGCTGAAAAGAAGGGCAGCGGTGAGTTTGTGAACAAGCAAGAACATAGGCAGCTGACTGTGCTTGGGAAGGAACAGCTGCCTGGTTTTGGCAATTGCCTTCACAGCACCCAGAAGCCCGGTGCTCTGCTGCTTTGTTTTTCGCAGTCAGTCAATTGCACACTAGTGAAGCTGAGCCAGGCTCTTCAGCTTTGCTGCTTTTGAGCATCTGTGCTCCACTTATGCTCTGTGAAATCTCTCGAGGTTGTTTGCCTCGCCCAGGCTGGAAAGTGCCTGCTAGTACATAGAGCTGGGCAGGAGAGGGCAGAGAGCACTTCCATCTGACAGCAGGTTGCAGATTGCCTCGGAAAGAGCCGTGTCCTTGGAATGTGCAGCAAATCTTCTTTCTTTGCAAACCGCGGTTAGTGTGCAGTGCAGGTACGCTCTCCCCTTGCCAAATGGAGTGGGAAAGCTATTCGCTAAGATAGAGAGGACTAGAGAAGCAGAAGCGCGGCTCCGGAGCTATCCGGAGGGAAGTGCCGGTTCCCGGCGTCTTTCGGCAGGAGCCACGCTCCGGAGCGCTGCGCTGCCGCTCTACTGAGCTGTGCGCGAATTAGTCGCTTCTTCGCCTCCGAGAGGCAGAGATCGCGGTTGCTTGGAAGAGGCGAAGAACGAAGCCGCAAAGAAGCGGGCTTGTGTGCGAAGCCTTCCGACTGCTGGAGGACGGTGGCTGCCGCTCTCCTGCCTGTTGAATTCACACTGCGCAAGCGAATGGAAAGCGTTCCAGGACAACTTGCCTGGGTTTTTACTTGGTCCTGATGCGTCTCACCTTGGCAAGTCTTGCTCGTCCCCAGAGGCTCCGAGATGCACAGAACACGGTGGCAGCTGCTGAAAAGAAGGGCAGCGGTGAGTTTGTCGACAAGCACAAACATAGGCAGCTGACTGTGCTTGGGAAGGAACAGCTGCCTGGTTTTGGCAATTGCCTTCACAGCGCCCAGAAGCCCGGTGCTCTTCTGCTTTGTTTTTCGCAGTCAGTCAATTGCACACTAGTGAAGCTGAGCCAGGCTCTTCAGCTTTGCTGCTTTTGAGCATCTGTGCTCCACTTATGCTCTGTGACATCTCTCGAGGTTGTTTGCCTCGCCCAGGCTGGAAAGTGCCCGCTAGTACATAGAGCTGGGCAGGAGAGGGCAGAGAGCACTTCCATCTGACAGCAGGTTACAGATTGCCTCGGAAAGAGCCGTGTCCTTGGAATGTGCAGCAAATCCTCTTTCTTTGCAAACCGCGGTTAGTGTGCAGCGCAGGTACACTCTCCCCTTGCCAAATGGAGTGGGAAAGCTTTTCGCTTAGATAGAGACGACTAGAGAAGCAGAAGCGCGGCTCCGGGGCTATCCAGAAGGAAGCGCCGATTCCCGGCGTCTTTCGGCTTGAAGCGGCGCTCCGGAGCGCTCTGCTGCCGCTCTACTGAGCTGTACGCGAATTAGCCGCTTCTTCGCCTCCGCGAGGCAGAGATCCTGGTTTCTTGGAAGAGGCGAAGAACGAAGCCGCAAAGAAGCGGGCTTGTGTGCGAAGCCTTCCGACTGCTGGAGGACGGTGGCTGCCGCTCTCCTGCCTGTTGAATTCACTCTCGGCAAGCGAATGGAAAGCGTTCCAGGACAACTTGCCTGGGTTTTTACTTGGTGCTGATGCGTCCCACCTTGGCAAGTCTTGCTCGTCTCCAGAGGCTCCGAGATGCACAGAACACGGTGGCAGCTGCTGAAAAGAAGGGCAGCGGTGAGTTTGTGAACAAGCAAGAACATAGGCAGCTGACTGTGCTTGGGAAGGAACAGCTGCCTGGTTTTGGCAATTGCCTTCACAGCACCCAGAAGCCCGGTGCTCTGCTGCTTTGTTTTTCGCAGTCAGTCAATTGCACACTAGTGAAGCTGAGCCAGGCTCTTCAGCTTTGCTGCGTTTGAGCGTCTGTGCACCACTTATGCTCTGTGACATCTCTCGAGGTTGTTTGCCTCGCCCAGGCTGGAAAGTGCCTGCTAGTACATAGAGCTGGGCAGGAGAGGGCAGAGAGCACTTCCATCTGACAACAGGTTGCAGATTGCCTCGGAAAGAGCCGTGTCCTTGGAATGTGCAGCAAATCCTCTTTCTTTGCAAACCGCGGTTTGTGAGCAGTGCAGGTACGCTATCCCCTTGCCAAATGGAGTGGGAAAGCTTTTCGCTTAGATAGAGACGACTAGAGAAGCAGAAGCGCGGCTCCGTAGCTATCCGGAAGGAAGTGCCGCTTCCCGGCGTCTTTCGGCTTGAAGCGGCGCTCCGGAGCGCTCCGCTGCAGCTCTACTGAGCTGTGCGCGAATAAGCCGCTTCTTTGCCTCCGAGAGGCAGAGATCGCGGTTGCTTGGAAGAGGCGAAGAACGAAGCCGCAAAGAAGCGGGCTTGTGTGCGAAAGCTTCCGACTGCTGGAGGACGGTGGCTGCCGCTCTCCTGCCTGTTGAATTCACTCTCGGCAAGCGAATGGAAAGCGTTCCAGGACAACTTGCCTGGGTTTTTACTTGGTCCTGATGCGTCCCACCTTGGCAAGTCTTGCTCGTCCCCAGAGGCTCCGAGATGCACAGAACACGGTGGCAGCTGCTGAAAAGAAGGGCAGCGGTGAGTTTGTGAACAAGCAAGAACATAGGCAGCTGACTGTGCTTGGGAAGGAGCAGCTGCCTGGTTTTGGCAATTGCCTTCACAGCGCCCAGAAGCCCGGTGCTCTGCTGCTTTGTTTTTCGCAGTCAGTCAATTGCACACTAGTGAAGCTGAGCCAGGCTCTTCAGCTTTGCTGCTTTTGAACATCTGTGCTCCACTTATGCTCTGTGACATCTCTCGAGGTTGTTTGCCTCGCCCAGTCTGGAAAGTGCCCGCTAGTACCTAGAGCTGGGCAGGAGAGGGCAGAGAGCACTTCCATCTGACAGCAGGTTGCAGATTGCCTCGGAAAGAGCCGTGTCCTTGGAATGTGCAGCAAATCCTCTTTCTTTGCAAACCGCAGTTATTGTGCCGTGCAGGTATGCTCTCCCCTTGCCAAATGGAGCGGGAAAGCTTTTCGCTAAGATAGAGACGTCTAGAGAAGCAGAAGCGCGGCTCCGGAGCTATCCGGAGGGAAGTGCCGCTTCCCGGCATCTTTCAGCTTGAAGCGGTGCTCCGGAGTGCTCCGCTGCCGCTCTACTGAGCTGTGCGCGAACTAGCCGCTTCTTCGCCTCTGAGAGGCAGAGATCGCGGTTGCTTGGAAGAGGCGAAGAACGAAGCCGCAAAGAGGCGGGCTTGTGTGCGAAGCCTTCCGACTGCTGGAGGACGGTGGCTGCCGCTCTCCTGCCTGTTGAATTCACTCTCCGCAAGCGAATGGAAAGCGTTCCAGGACAACTTGCCTGGGTTTTTACTTGGTCCTGATGAGTCCCACCTTGGACAGTCTTGCTCGTCCCCAGAGGCTCCGAGATGCACAGAACACGGTGGCAGCTGTTGAAAAGAAGGGCAGCGGTGAGTTTGTGAACAAGCAAGAACATAGGCAGATGACTGTGCTTGGGAAGGAGCAGCTGCCTGGTTTTGGAAATTGCCTTCACAGCGCACAGAAGCCCGGTGCTCTGCTGCTTTGTTTTTCGCAGTCAGTCAATTGCACACTAGTGAAGCTGAGCCAGGCTCTTCAGCTTTGCTGCTTTTGAGCATGTGTGCTCCACTTATGCTCGGTGACATGTCTCGAGGTTGTTTTCCTCGCCCAGGCTGGAAAGTGCCCGCTAGTACCTAGAGCTGGGCAGGAGAGGGCAGAGAGCACTTCCATCTGACAGCAGGTTGCGATTGCCTCGGAAAGAGCCGTGTCCTTGGAATGTGCAGCAAATCCTCTTTCTTTGCAAACCGCGGTTAGTGTGCAGTGCAGGTACGCTCTCCCCTTGCCAAATGGAGTGGGAAAGCTTTTCGCTAAGGTAGAGACGACTAGAGAAGCAGAAGCGCGGCTCAAGGAGTTATCCTGAAGGAAGTGCCGCTTCCCGGCGTCTTTCGGCAGAAGCGGTGCTTCGGAGCGCTCTGCTGCCGCTCTTCTGAGCTGTGCGCGAACTAGCTGCTTCTTCGCCTCCAAGAGGCAGAGATCGCGGTTTCTCGGAAGAGGCGAAGAACGAAGCCGCAAAGAAGCGGGCTTGTGTGCGAAGAGGGCTTGTGTGCGATAGCTTCCGAGTGCTGGAGGACGGTGGCTGCCGCTCTCCTGCCTGTTGAATTCACTGTCGGCAAGCGAATGGAACGCGTTCCAGGACAACTTGCCTGGGTTTTTACTTGGTCCTGATGCGTCCCACCTTGGCAAGTCTTGCTTGTCCCCAGAGGCTCCGAGATGCACAAAACACTTTGGCAGCTGCTGAAAAGAAGGGCAGCGGTGAGTTTGTGAACAAGCAAGAACATAGGCAGCTGACCGGTCTTGGGAAGGAACAGCTGCCTGGTTTTGGCAATTGCCTTCACAGCGCCCAGAAGCTCGGTGCTCTGCTGCTTTGTTTTTCGCAGTCAGTCAATTGCACACTAGTGAAGCTGAGCCAGGCTCTTCAGCTTTGCTGCTTTTGAGCATCTGTGCTCCACCTATGCTATGTGGCATCTCTCGAGGTTGTTTGCCTCGCCCAGGCTGGAAAGTGCCCGCTAGTACATAGAGCTGGGCAGGAGAGGGCAGAGAGCACTTCCATCTGACAGCAGGTTGCAGATTGCCTCGGAAAGAGCCGTGTCCTTGGAATGTGCAGCAAATCCTCTTTTTTTGCAAACCTCGGTTAGTGTGCAGTGCAGGTACGCTCTCCCCTTGCCAAATGGAGTGGGAACGCTTTTCGCTTAGATAGAGACGACTAGAGAAGCAGAAGCGCGTCTCCGGAGGTATCCGGAGGCAAGTGCCGCTTCCCGGCGTCTTTTGGCTTGAAGCGGCGCTCCGGAGCGCTCCGCTGCCGCTCTACTGAGCTCTGCGCGAATTAGCCGCTTCTTCGCCTCCGAGAGGCAGAGATCGTGGTTGCTTGGAAGAGGCGAAGAACGAAGCCGCAAAGAAGCGGGCTTGTGTGCGAAGCCTTCCGACTGCTGGAGGACGGTGGCTGCCGCTCTCCTGCCTGTTGAATTCACTCTCGGCAAGCGAATGGAAAGCGTTCCAGGACAACTTGCCTGGGTTTTTACTTGGTCCTGATGCGTCCCACCTTGGCAAGTCTTGCTCGTCCCCAGAGGCTTTGAGATGCACAGAACACGGTGGGAGCTGTGGAAAAGAAGGGCAGCGGTGAGTTTGTCGACTAGCAAGAACATAGGCAGCTGACTGTGCTTGGGAAGGAGCAGCTGCCTGGTTTTGGCAATTGCCTTCACAGCGCCCAGAAGCCCGGTGCTCTGCTGCTTTGTTTTTCGCAGTCAGTGAATTGCACACTAGTGAAGCTGAGCTAGGCTCTTCAGCTTTGCTGCTTTTGAGCATCTGTGCTCCACTTATGCTCTGTGGCATCTCTCGAGGTTGTTTGCCTCGTCCAGGCTGGAAAGTGCCCGCTAGTACATTGAGCTGGGCAGGAGAGGGCAGAGAGCACTTCCATCTGACAGCAAGTTGCAGATTGCCTCGGAAAGAGCCATGTCCTTGGAATGTGCAGCAAATCCTCTTTCTTTGCAAACCGCGGTTAGTGTGCAGTGCAGGTATGCTCTCCCCTTGCCAAATGGAGCGGGAAAGATTTTCGCTAAGATAGAGACGACTAGAGAAGCAGAAGCGCGGCTCCGGAGCTATCCGGAGGGAAGTGCCGCTTCCCGGCATCTTTCAGCTTGAAGCGGCGCTCCGGAGTACTCCATTGACGCTCTACTGAGCTGTGCGCGAACTAGCCGCTTCTTCGCCTCCGAGGGGCAGAGATCGCCGTTGCTTGGAAGAGGCGAAGAACGAAGCCGCAAAGAGGCGGGCTTGTGTGCGAAAGCTTCCGAGTGCTGGAGGACGGTGGCTGCCGCTCTCCTGCCTGTTGAATTCACTGTCGGCAAGCGAATGGAAAGCGTTCCAGGACAACTTGCCTGGGTTTTTACTTGGTCCTGATGCGTCCCACCTTGGCAAGTCTTGCTCGTCCCCAGAGGCTCCGAGATGCACAGAACACGGTGGCAGCTGCTGAAAAGAAGGGCAGCGGTGAGTTTGTGAACAAGCAAGAACATAGGCGGCTGACTGTGCTTGGGAAGGAGCAGCTGCCTGGTTTTGGCAATTGCCTTCACAGCGCCCAGAAGCCCAGTGCTCTGCTGCTTTGTTTTTCGCAGTCAGTGAATTGCACTCTAGTGAAGCTGAGCCAGGCTCTTTAGCTTTGCTGCTTTTGAGCATCTGTGCTCCACTTATGCTCTGTGGCATCTCTCGAGGTTGTTTGCCTCGCCCAGTCTGGAAAGTGCCCGCTAGTACATAGAGCTGGGCAGGAGAGGGCAGAGAGCACTTCCATCTGACAGCAGGTTGCAGATTGCCTCGGAAAGAGCCGTGTCCTTGCAATGTGCAGCAAATCCTCTTTCTTTGCAAACCGCGGTTAGTGTGCAGTGCAGGTACGCTCTCCCCTTGCCAAATGGAGTGGGAAAGCTTTTCGCTTAGATAGAGATGACTAGAGAAGCAGAAGCGCGGCTGCAGAGGTATCCGGACGGAAGGGCCGCTTCCCGGCGTCTTTCGGCAGAAGCGGCGCTCCGGAGCGCTCCGCTGCCGCTCTACTGAGCTGTGCGCCAATTAGCCGCTTCTTCGCCTCCGAGAGGCAGAGATCGCGGTTGCTTGGAAGAGGCGAAGAACGAAGCCACAAAGAAACGAGCTTGTGTGCGAAGCCTTCAGACTGCTGGAGGACGGTGGCTGCCGCTCTCCTGCCTGTTGAATTCACTCTCGGCAAGTGAATGGAAAGCCTTCCAGGGCAACTTGAATGGGTTTTTACTTCATACTGATGCGTCCCACCTTGGCACGTCTTGCTCGTCCCCAGAGGCTCCGAGATGCACAGAACACGGTGGCAGCTGCTGAAAAGAAGGGCAGCGGTGAGTTTGTCGACAAGCAAGAACATAGGCAGCTGACTGTGCTTGGGAACGAGCAGCTGCCTGGTTTTGGCAATTGCCTTCACAGCGCCCAGAAGCCCGGTGCTCTGCTGCTTTGTTTTTCGCAGTCAGTCAATTGCACACTAGTGAAGCTGAGCCAGGCTCTTCAGCTTTGCTGCTTTTGAGCATCTGTGCTCCACTTATGCTCTGTGACATCTCTCGAGGTTGTTTGCCTCGCCCAGGCTGGAAAGTGCCCGCTAGTACCTAGAGCTGGGCAGGAGAGGGCAGAGAGCACTTCCATCTGACAGCAGGCTGCAGATTGCGTCGGAAAGAGCCGTGTCCTTGGAATGTGCAGCAAATCCTCTTTCTTTGCAAACCGCGGTTATTGTGCAGTGCTGGTACGCTCTCCCCTTGCCAAATGGAGTGGGAAAGCTTTTCGCTAAGATAGACACAACCAGAGAAGCAGAAGCGCGGCTCCGGAGGTATCCAGAGGGAAGTGCCGGTTCCCGGCGTCTTTCGACTTGAAGCGGCGCTCCGGAGCGCTCCGCTGCCGCTCTACTGAGCTGTGCGCGAACTAGCCGCTTCTTTGCCTCCGAGAGGCAGAGATCGCGGTTGCTTGGAAGAGGCGAAGAACGAAGCCGCAAAGAAGCGGGCTTGTGTGCGAAAGCTTCCGAGTGCTGGAGGACGGTGGCTGCCGCTCTCCTGCCTGTTGAATTCACTCTCGGCAAGCGTATGGAAAGCGTTCCATGACAACTTGCTTGGGTTTTTACTTGGTCCTGATGCGTCCCACCTGGGCAAGTCTTGCTCGTCTCCAGAGGCTCCGAGATGCACAGAACACGGTGGCAGCTGCTGAAAAGAAGGGCAGCGGTGAGTTTGTGAACAAGCAAGAACATAGGCAGCTGACTGTGCTTGGGAAGGAGCAGCTGCCTGGTTTTGGCAATTGCCTTCACAGCGCCCAGAAGCCCGGTGCTCTGCTGCTTTGTTTTTCGCAGTCAGTCAATTGCACACTAGTGAAGCTGAGCCAGGCTCTTCAGCTTTGCTGCTTTTGAGCATCTGTGCTCCACTTATGCTCGGTGACATCTCTCGAGGTTGTTTGCCTCGCCCAGGCTGGAAAGTGCCCACTAGTACCTAGAGCTGGGCAGGAGAGGGCAGAGAGCACTTCGATCTGTCAGCAGGTTGCAGATTGCCTCGGAAAGAGCCGTGTCCTTGCAATGTTCAGCAAATCCTCTTTCTTTGCAAACCGCGGTTAGTGTGCAGTGCAGGTATGCTCTCCCCTTGCCAAATGGAGTGGGAAAGCCTTTCGCTAAGATAGAGCTGACTGGAGAAGCAGAAGCGCGGCTCCGGAGCTATCAGGACGGAAGTGCAGGTTCCCGGCGTCTTTCGGCTTGAAGCGGCGCTCCGAAGCGCTCCGCTGCTGCTCTACTGAGCTGTACGCGAATTAGCCGCTTCTTCGTCTCCGAGAGGCAGAGATCGTGGTTGCTTGGAAGAGGCGAAGAACGAAGCCGCAAAGAAGCGGGCTTGTGTGCGAAGCCTTCCGACTGCTGGAGGACGGTGGCTGCCGCTCTCCTGCCTGTTGAATTCACTCTCGGCAAGCGAATGGAAAGCGTTCCAGGACAACTTGCCTGGGTTTTTACTTGGTCCTGATGCGCCCCACCTTGGCAAGTCTAGCTCGTCCCCAGAGGCTCCGAGATGCACAGAACACGGTGGCAGCTGCTGAAAAGAAGGGCAGCGGTGAGTTTGTCGACAAGCAAGAACATAGGCAGCTGACTGTGCTTGGGAACGAGCAGCTGCCTGGTTTTGGCAATTGCCTTCACAGCGCCCAGAAGCCCGGTGCTCTGCTGCTTTGTTTTTCGCAGTCAGTCAATTGCACACTAGTGAAGCTGAGCCAGGCTCTTCAGCTTTGCTGCTTTTGAGCATCTGTGCTCCACTTATGCTCTGTGACATCTCTCGAGGTTGTTTGCCTCGCCCAGGCTGGAAAGTGCCCACTAGTACATAGAGCTGGGCAGGAGAGGGCAGAGAGCACTTCCATCTGACAGCAGGTCGCAGATTGCCTCGGAAAGAGCCGTGTCCTTGGAATGTGCAGCAAATCCTCTTTCTTTGCAAACCGCGGTTAGTGTGCAGTGCAGGTATGCTCTCCCCTTGCCAAATGGAGTGGGAAAGCTTTTCGCTTAGATAGAGAGGACTAGAGAAGCAGAAGCGCGGCTGCGGAGGTATCCGGAGGGAAGGGCCGCTTCCCGGCGTCTTTCGGCTTGAAGCGGCGCTCCGGCGCGCTCCGCTGCCGCTCTACTGAGCTGTGAGCGAATTAGCCGCTTCTTCGCCTCCGAGAGGCAGAGATCGCGGTGTCTTGGAAGTGGCGAAGAACGAAGTCGCAAAAAAGCGGGCTTGTGTGCGAAGCCTTCCGACTGCTTAAGGACGGTGGCTGCCGCTCTCCTGCCTTTTGAATTCACTCTCGGCAAGCGAATGGAAAGCGTTCTTTGCAAACCGCGGTTAGTGTGCAGTGCAGGTACGCTCTCTCCTTTCCAAATGGAGCGGGAAAGGTTTTCGCTGAGATAGAGACGACTAGAGAAGCAGAAGCGCGGCTCCGGAGCTATCCGGAGGGAAGTGCCGGTTCCCGGCGTCTTTCGGCTTGAAGCGGCGCTCCGGAGCGCTCCGCTGCAGCTCTACTGAGCTGTGCGCGAATTAGCCCCTCCTTCGCCTCCGAGAGGCAGAGATCGCGGTTGCTTGGAAGAGGCAAAGAACGAAGCCGCAAAGAAGCGGGCTTGTGTGCGAAGCCTTCCGACTGCTGGAGGACGGTGGCTGCCGCTCTCCTGCCTCTTGAATTCACTCTCGGCAAGCGAATGTAAAGCGTTCCAGGACAACTTGCCTGGGTTTTTACTCGGTCCTGATGCGTCCCACCTTGGCAAGTCTTGCTCGTCCCCAGAGGCTCCGAGATGCACAGAACACGGTGGCAGCTGCTGAAAAGAAGGGTAGCGGTGAGTTTGTTGCCAAGCAAGAACATAGGCAGCTGACTGTGCTTGGGAAGGAGCAGCTGCCTGGTTTTGGCAATTGCCTTCACAGCGCCCAGAGGCCCGGTGCTCTGCTGCTTTGTTTTTCGCAGTCAGTCAATTGCACACTAGTGAAGCTGAGCCAGGCTCTACAGCTTTGCTGCTTTTGAACATCTGTGCTCCACTTATGCTCGGTGACATCTCTCGAGGTTGTTTGCCTCGCCCAGGCTGGAAAGTGCCCGCTAGTACATAGAGCTGGGCAGGAGAGGGCAGAGAGCACTTCCATCTGACAGCAGGTTGCAGATTGCCTCGGAAAGAGCCGTGTCCTTGCAATGTGCAGCAAATCCTCTTTCTTTGCAAACCGCGGTTAGTGTGCAGTGCAGGTACGCTCTCCCCTTGCCAAATGGAGTGGGAAAGCTTTTCGCTTAGATAGAGATGACTAGAGAAGCAGAAGCGCGGCTGCGGAGGTATCCGGACGGAAGGGCCGCTTCCCGGCGTCTTTCGGCAGAAGCGGCGCTCCGGAGCGCTCCGCTGCCGCTCTACTGAGCTGTGCGCCAATTAGCCGCTTCTTCGCCTCCGAGAGGCAGAGATCGCGGTTGCTTGGAAGAGGCGAAGAACGAAGCCGCAAAGAAGCGGGCTTGTGTGCGAAGCCTTCCGACTACTTAAGGATGGTGGCTGCCGCTCTCCTGCCTTTTGAATTCACTCTCGGCAAGCGTATGGAAAGCGTTCCATGACAACTTGCCTGGGTTTTTACTTGGTCCTGATGCGTCCCACCTTGGCAAGTCTTGCTCGTCCCCAGAGGCTCCGAGATGCACAGAACACGGTGGCAGCTGCTGAAAAGAAGGGCAGCGGTGAGTTTGTCGACAAGCAAGAACATAGGCAGCTGACTGTGCTTGGGAAAGAGCAGCTGCCTGGTTTTGGCAATTGCCTTCACAGCGCCCAGAAGCCCGGTGCTCTGCTGCTTTGTTTTTCGCAGTCAGTCAATTGCACACTAGTGAAGCTGAGCCAGGCTCTTCAGCTTTGCTGCTTTTGAACATCTGTGCTCCACTTATGCTCGGTGACATCTCTCGAGGTTGTTTGCCTCGCCCAGGCTGGAAAGTGCCCGCTAGTACATAGAGCTGGGCAGGAGAGGGCAGAGAGCACTTCCATCTGACAGCAGGTTGCAGATTGCCTCGGAAAGAGCCGTGTCCTTGCAATGTGCAGCAAATCCTCTTTCTTTGCAAACCGCGGTTAGTGTGCAGTGCAGGTACGCTCTCCCCTTGCCAAATGGAGTGGGAAAGCTTTTCGCTTAGATAGAGATGACTAGAGAAGCAGAAGCGCGGCTGCAGAGGTATCCGGACGGAAGGGCCGCTTCCCGGCGTCTTTCGGCAGAAGCGGCGCTCCGGAGCGCTCCGCTGCCGCTCTACTGAGCTGTGCGCCAATTAGCCGCTTCTTCGCCTCCGAGAGGCAGAGATCGCGGTTGCTTGGAAGAGGCGAAGAACGAAGCCACAAAGAAACGAGCTTGTGTGCGAAGCCTTCAGACTGCTGGAGGACTGTGGCTGCCGCTCTCCTGCCTGTTGAATTCACTCTCGGCAAGCGAATGGAAAGCGTTCCAGGACAACTTGCCTGGGTTTTTACTTGGTCCTGATGCGCCCCACCTTGGCAAGTCTAGCTCGTCCCCAGAGGCTCCGAGATGCACAGAACACGGTGGCAGCTGCTGAAAAGAAGGGCAGCGGTGAGTTTGTCGACAAGCAAGAACATAGGCAGCTGACTGTGCTTGGGAACGAGCAGCTGCCTGGTTTTGGCAATTGCCTTCACAGCGCCCAGAAGCCCGGTGCTCTGCTGCTTTGTTTTTCGCAGTCAGTCAATTGCACACTAGTGAAGCTGAGCCAGGCTCTTCAGCTTTGCTGCTTTTGAGCATCTGTGCTCCACTTATGCTCTGTGACATCTCTCGAGGTTGTTTGCCTCGCCCAGGCTGGAAAGTGCCCACTAGTACATAGAGCTGGGCAGGAGAGGGCAGAGAGCACTTCCATCTGACAGCAGGTCGCAGATTGCCTCGGAAAGAGCCGTGTCCTTGGAATGTGCAGCAAATCCTCTTTCTTTGCAAACCGCGGTTAGTGTGCAGTGCAGGTACGCTCTCCCCTTGCCAAATGGAGTGGGAAAGCTTTTCGCTTAGATAGAGAGGACTAGAGAAGCAGAAGCGCGGCTGCGGAGGTATCCGGAGGGAAGGGCCGCTTCCCGGCGTCTTTCGGCTTGAAGCGGCGCTCCGGCGCGCTCCGCTGCCGCTCTACTGAGCTGTGAGCGAATTAGCCGCTTCTTCGCCTCCGAGAGGCAGAGATCGCGGTGTCTTGGAAGTGGCGAAGAACGAAGTCGCAAAAAAGCGGGCTTGTGTGCGAAGCCTTCCGACTGCTTAAGGACGGTGGCTGCCGCTCTCCTGCCTTTTGAATTCACTCTCGGCAAGCGAATGGAAAGCGTTCTTTGCAAACCGCGGTTAGTGTGCAGTGCAGGTACGCTCTCTCCTTTCCAAATGGAGCGGGAAAGGTTTTCGCTGAGATAGAGACGACTAGAGAAGCAGAAGCGCGGCTCCGGAGCTATCCGGAGGGAAGTGCCGGTTCCCGGCGTCTTTCGGCTTGAAGCGGCGCTCCGGAGCGCTCCGCTGCAGCTCTACTGAGCTGTGCGCGAATTAGCCCCTCCTTCGCCTCCGAGAGGCAGAGATCGCGGTTGCTTGGAAGAGGCAAAGAACGAAGCCGCAAAGAAGCGGGCTTGTGTGCGAAGCCTTCCGACTGCTGGAGGACGGTGGCTGCCGCTCTCCTGCCTGTTGAATTCACTCTCGGCAAGCGAATGTAAAGCGTTCCAGGACAACTTGCCTGGGTTTTTACTCGGTCCTGATGCGTCCCACCTTGGCAAGTCTTGCTCGTCCCCAGAGGCTCCGAGATGCACAGAACACGGTGGCAGCTGCTGAAAAGAAGGGTAGCGGTGAGTTTGTTGCCAAGCAAGAACATAGGCAGCTGACTGTGCTTGGGAAGGAGCAGCTGCCTGGTTTTGGCAATTGCCTTCACAGCGCCCAGAGGCCCGGTGCTCTGCTGCTTTGTTTTTCGCAGTCAGTCAATTGCACACTAGTGAAGCTGAGCCAGGCTCTACAGCTTTGCTGCTTTTGAACATCTGTGCTCCACTTATGCTCGGTGACATCTCTCGAGGTTGTTTGCCTCGCCCAGGCTGGAAAGTGCCCGCTAGTACATAGAGCTGGGCAGGAGAGGGCAGAGAGCACTTCCATCTGACAGCAGGTTGCAGATTGCCTCGGAAAGAGCCGTGTCCTTGCAATGTGCAGCAAATCCTCTTTCTTTGCAAACCGCGGTTAGTGTGCAGTGCAGGTACGCTCTCCCCTTGCCAAATGGAGTGGGAAAGGTTTTCGCTTAGATAGAGACGACTAGAGAAGCAGAAGCGCGGCTCCGGAGGTATCCGGAGGGAAGGGCCGCTTCCCGGCGTCTTTCGGCAGAAGCGGCGCTCTGGAGCGCTCCGCTGCCGCTCTACTGAGCTATGCGCAAACTAGCCGCTTCTTCGCCTCCGAGAGGCAGAGATCGCGGTTGCTTGGAAGAGGCGAAGAACGAAGCCGCAAAGAAGCGGGCTTGTGTGCGAAGCCTTCCGACTGCTTAAGGATGGTGGCTGCCGCTCTCCTGCCTCTTCAATTCACTCTCGGCAAGCGAATGGAAAGCGTTCCAGGACAACTTGCCTGGGTTTTTACTCGGTCCTGATGCGTCCCACCTTGGCAAGTCTTGCTCGTCCCCAGAGGCTCCGAGATGCACAGAACACGGTGGCAACTGCTGAAAAGAAGGGCAGCGGCGAGTTTGTCGACAAGCAAGAACATAGGCAGCTGACTGTGCTTGGGAAGGAGCAGCTGCCTGGTTTTGGCAATTGCCTTCACAGCACCCAGAGGCCCGGTGCTCTGCTGCTTTGTTTTTCGCAGTCAGTCAATTGCACACTAGTGAAGCTGAGCCAGGCTCTTCAGCTTTGCTGCTTTTGAACATCTGTGCTCCACTTATGCTCTGTGACATCTCTCGAGGTTGTTTGCCTCGCCCAGGCTGGAAAGTGCCCGTTAGTACCTAGAGCTGGGCAGGAGAGGGCAGAGAACACTTCCATCTGACCGCAGGTTGCAGATTGCCTCGGAAAGAGCCGTGTCCTTGGAATGTGCAGCAAATCCTCTTTCTTTGCAAACCGCGGTTAGTGTGCAGTGCAGGTACGCTCTCCCCTTGCCAAATGGAGTGGGAAAGCCTTTCGCTAAGATAGAGACGACTAGAGAAACAGAAGCGCGGCTGCGGAGGTATCCGGAGGGAAGGGCCGCTTCCTGGCGTCTTTCAGCAGAAGCGGCGCTCGGGAGCGCTCCGCTGCCGCTCTACTGAGCTGTGCGCGAATTAGCCGCTTCATTCGCCTCCGAGAGGCAGAGATCGCGGTTGCTTGGAAGAGGCGAAGAACGAAGCCGCAAAGAAGCGGGCTTTTGTGCGAAGCCTTCCGACTGCATAAGGACGGTGGCTGCCGCTCTCCTGCCTTTTGAATTCACTCTTGGCAAGCGAATGGAAAGCGTTCCAGGACAACTTGCCTGGGTTTTTACTTGGTCCTGATGCGTCCCACCTTGGCAAGTCTTGCTCGTCTCCAGAGGCTCCGAGATGCACAAAACACGGTGGCAGCTGCTGAAAAGAAGGGCAGCGGTGAATTTGTGAACAAGCAAGAACATAGGCAGCTGACTGTGCTTGGGAAGGAACAGCTGCCTGGTTTTGGCAATTGCCTTCACAGCGCCCAGAAGCCCGGTGCTCTGCTGCTGTGTTTTTCGCAGTCAGTCAATTGCACACTAGTGAAGCTGAGCCAGGCTCTTCAGCTTTGCTGCTTTTGAGCATCTGTGCTCCACTTATGCTCGGTGACATCTCTCGAGGTTGTTTGCCTCGCCCAGTCTGGAAAGTGCCCGCTAGTACATAGAGCTGGGCAGGAGAGGGCTGAGAGCACTTCCATCTGACAGCAGGTTGCAGATTGCCTCGGAAAGAGCCGTGTCCTTGGAATGTGCAGCAAATCCTCTTTCTTTGCAAACCGCTGTTAGGGTGCAGTGCAGGTACGCTCTCCCCTTGCCAAATGGAGCGGGAAACCTTTTCGCTTAGATAGAGATGACTAGAGAAGCAGAAGCGCGGCTCCGGAGCTATCCGGAGGGAAGTGCCAGCTCCCGGCATCTTTCGGCTTGAAGCGGCGCTCCGGAGCGCTCCGCTGCAGCTCTACTGAGCTGTGCGCGAATTAGCCGCTTCTTCGCCTCCGAGAGGCAGAGATCGCGGTTGCTTGGAAGAGGCGAAGAACGAAGCCGCAAAGAAGAAGGCTTGTGTGCGAAGCCTTCCGACTGCTGGAGGACGGTGGCTGCCGCTCTCCTGCCTGTTGAATTCACTCTCGGCAAGCGAATGGAAAGCGTTCCAGGACAACTTGCCTGGGTTTTTACTTGGTCCTGATGCGTCCCACCTTGGCAAGTCTTCCTCGTCCCCAGAGGCTCCGAGGTGCACAGAACACGGTGGCAGCTGCTGAAAAGAAGGGTAGCGGTGAGTTTGTCGACAAGCAAGAACATAGGCAGCTGACTGTGCTTGGGAAGGAGCAGCTGCCTGGTTTTGGCAATTGCCTTCACAGCGCCCAGAGGCCCGGTGCTCTGCTGCTTTGTTTTTCGCAGTCAGTCAATTGCACACTAGTGAAGCTGAGCCAGGCTCTTCACCTTTGCTGCTTTTGAACATCTGTGCTCCACTTATGCTCTGTGACATCTCTCGAGGTTGTTTGCCTCGCCCAGGCTGGAAAGTGCCCGCTAGTACCTAGAGCTGGGCAGGAGAGGGCAGAGAGCACTTCCATCTGACAGCAGGTTGCAGATTGCCTCGGAAAGAGCCGTGTCCTTGGAATGTGCAGCAAATCCTCTTTCTTTGCAAACCGCAGTTAGTGTGCAGTGCAGGTACGCTCTCCCCTTGCCAAATGGAGCGGGAAAGGTTTTCGCTAAGATAGAGAGGACTAGAGAAGCAGAAGCGCGGCTCCGGAGCTATCCGGAGGGAAGTGCCGGTTCCCGGCGTCTTTCTGCTTGAAGCGGCGCTCCGGAGCGCTCCGCTGCAGCTCTACTGAGCTGTGCGCGAATTAGCCGCTTCTTCGCTTCCGAGAGGCAGAGATCGCGGTTGCTTGGAAGAGGCGAAGAACGAAGCCGCAAAGAAGCGGGCTTGTGTGCGAAGCCTTCCGACTGCTGGAGGACGGTGGCTGCCGCTCTCATGCCTCTTCAATTCACTCTCGGCAAGAGAATGGAAAGCGTTCCAGGACAACTTGCCTGGGTTTTTACTCGGTCCTGATGCGTCCCACCTTGGCAAGTCTTGCTCGTCCCCAGAGGCTCCGAGATGCACAGAACACGGTGGCAACTGCTGAAAAGAAGGGCAGCGGCGAGTTTGTCGACAAGCAAGAACATAGGCAGCTGACTGTGCTTGGGAAGGAGCAGCTGCCTGGTTTTGGCAATTGCCTTCACAGCGCCCAGAAGCCCGGTGCTCTGCTGCTTTGTTTTTCGCAGTCAGTCAATTGCACACTAGTGAAGCTGAGCCAGGCTCTTCAGCTTTGCTGCTTTTGAACATCTGTGCTCCACTTATGCTCTGTGACATCTCTCGAGGTTGTTTGCCTCGCCCAGGCTGGAAAGTGCCCGTTAGTACCTAGAGCTGGGCAGGAGAGGGCAGAGAACACTTCCATCTGACCGCAGGTTGCAGATTGCCTCGGAAAGAGCCGTGTCCTTGGAATGTGCAGCAAATCCTCTTTCTTTGCAAACCGCGGTTAGTGTGCAGTGCAGGTACGCTCTCCCCTTGCCAAATGGAGTGGGAAAGCCTTTCGCTAAGATAGAGACGACTAGAGAAACAGAAGCGCGGCTGCGGAGGTATCCGGAGGGAAGGGCCGCTTCCTGGCATCTTTCAGCAGAAGCGGCGCTCGGGAGCGCTCCGCTGCCGCTCTACTGAGCTGTGCGCGAATTAGCCGCTTCTTCGCCTCCGAGAGGCAGAGATCGCGGTTGCTTGGAAGTGGCGAAGAACGGAGCCGCAAAGAAGCGGGCTTGTGTGCGAAGCCTTCCGACTGCTTAAGGACGGTGGCTGCCGCTCTCCTGCCTTTTGAATTCACTCTCGGCAAGCGAATGGAAAGCGTTCCAGGACAACTTGCCTGGGTTTTTACTTGGTCCTGATGCGTCCCACCTTGGCAAGTCTTGCTCGTCTCCAGAGGCTCCGAGATGCACAAAACACGGTGGCAGCTGCTGAAAAGAAGGGCAGCGGTGAATTTGTGAACAAGCAAGAACATAGGCAGCTGACTGTGCTTGGGAAGGAACAGCTGCCTGGTTTTGGCAATTGCCTTCACAGCGCCCAGAAGCCCGGTGCTCTGCTGCTGTGTTTTTCGCAGTCAGTCAATTGCACACTAGTGAAGCTGAGCCAGGCTCTTCAGCTTTGCTGCTTTTGAGCATCTGTGCTCCACTTATGCTCGGTTACATCTCTCGAGGTTGTTTGCCTCGCCCAGTCTGGAAAGTGCCCGCTAGTACATAGAGCTGGGCAGGAGAGGGCTGAGAGCACTTCCATCTGACAGCAGGTTGCAGATTGCCTCGGAAAGAGCCGTGTCCTTGGAATGTGCAGCAAATCCTCTTTCTTTGCAAACCGCTGTTAGGGTGCAGTGCAGGTACGCTCTCCCCTTGCCAAATGGAGCGGGAAACCTTTTCGCTTAGATAGAGATGACTAGAGAAGCAGAAGCGCGGCTCCGGAGCTATCCGGAGGGAAGTGCCAGCTCCCGGCATCTTTCGGCTTGAAGCGGCGCTCCGGAGCGCTCCGCTGCAGCTCTACTGAGCTGTGCGCGAATTAGCCGCTTCTTCGCCTCCGAGAGGCAGAGATCGCGGTTGCTTGGAAGAGGCGAAGAACGAAGCCGCAAAGAAGAAGGCTTGTGTGCGAAGCCTTCCGACTGCTGGAGGACGGTGGCTGCCGCTCTCCTGCCTTTTGAATTCACTCTCGGCAAGCGAATGGAAAGCGTTCCAGGACAACTTGCCTGGGTTTTTACTTGGTCCTGATGCGTCCCACCTTGGCAAGTCTTCCTCGTCCCCAGAGGCTCCGAGGTGCACAGAACACGGTGGCAGCTGCTGAAAAGAAGGGTAGCGGTGAGTTTGTCGACAAGCAAGAACATAGGCAGCTGACTGTGCTTGGGAAGGAGCAGCTGCCTGGTTTTGGCAATTGCCTTCACAGCGCCCAGAGGCCCGGTGCTCTGCTGCTTTGTTTTTCGCAGTCAGTCAATTGCACACTAGTGAAGCTGAGCCAGGCTCTTCACCTTTGCTGCTTTTGAACATCTGTGCTCCACTTATGCTCTGTGACATCTCTCGAGGTTGTTTGCCTCGCCCAGGCTGGAAAGTGCCCGCTAGTACCTAGAGCTGGGCAGGAGAGGGCAGAGAGCACTTCCATCTGACAGCAGGTTGCAGATTGCCTCGGAAAGAGCCGTGTCCTTGGAATGTGCAGCAAATCCTCTTTCTTTGCAAACCGCTGTTAGGGTGCAGTGCAGGTACGCTCTCCCCTTGCCAAATGGAGCGGGAAACCTTTTCGCTTAGATAGAGATGACTAGAGAAGCAGAAGCGCGGCTCCGGAGCTATCCGGAGGGAAGTGCCAGCTCCCGGCATCTTTCGGCTTGAAGCGGCGCTCCGGAGCGCTCCGCTGCAGCTCTACTGAGCTGTGCGCGAATTAGCCGCTTCTTCGCCTCCGAGAGGCAGAGATCGCGGTTGCTTGGAAGAGGCGAAGAACGAAGCCGCAAAGAAGAAGGCTTGTGTGCGAAGCCTTCCGACTGCTGGAGGACGGTGGCTGCCGCTCTCCTGCCTGTTGAATTCACTCTCGGCAAGCGAATGGAAAGCGTTCCAGGACAACTTGCCTGGGTTTTTACTTGGTCCTGATGCGTCCCACCTTGGCAAGTCTTCCTCGTCCCCAGAGGCTCCGAGGTGCACAGAACACGGTGGCAGCTGCTGAAAAGAAGGGTAGCGGTGAGTTTGTCGACAAGCAAGAACATAGGCAGCTGACTGTGCTTGGGAAGGAGCAGCTGCCTGGTTTTGGCAATTGCCTTCACAGCGCCCAGAGGCCCGGTGCTCTGCTGCTTTGTTTTTCGCAGTCAGTCAATTGCACACTAGTGAAGCTGAGCCAGGCTCTTCACCTTTGCTGCTTTTGAACATCTGTGCTCCACTTATGCTCTGTGACATCTCTCGAGGTTGTTTGCCTCGCCCAGGCTGGAAAGTGCCCGCTAGTACCTAGAGCTGGGCAGGAGAGGGCAGAGAGCACTTCCATCTGACAGCAGGTTGCAGATTGCCTCGGAAAGAGCCGTGTCCTTGGAATGTGCAGCAAATCCTCTTTCTTTGCAAACCGCAGTTAGTGTGCAGTGCAGGTACGCTCTCCCCTTGCCAAATGGAGCGGGAAAGGTTTTCGCTAAGATAGAGAGGACTAGAGAAGCAGAAGCGCGGCTCCGGAGCTATCCGGAGGGAAGTGCCGGTTCCCGGCGTCTTTCTGCTTGAAGCGGCGCTCCGGAGCGCTCCGCTGCAGCTCTACTGAGCTGTGCGCGAATTAGCCGCTTCTTCGCTTCCGAGAGGCAGAGATCGCGGTTGCTTGGAAGAGGCGAAGAACGAAGCCGCAAAGAAGCGGGCTTGTGTGCGAAGCCTTCCGACTGCTGGAGGACGGTGGCTGCCGCTCTCATGCCTCTTCAATTCACTCTCGGCAAGAGAATGGAAAGCGTTCCAGGACAACTTGCCTGGGTTTTTACTCGGTCCTGATGCGTCCCACCTTGGCAAGTCTTGCTCGTCCCCAGAGGCTCCGAGATGCACAGAACACGGTGGCAACTGCTGAAAAGAAGGGCAGCGGCGAGTTTGTCGACAAGCAAGAACATAGGCAGCTGACTGTGCTTGGGAAGGAGCAGCTGCCTGGTTTTGGCAATTGCCTTCACAGCGCCCAGAAGCCCGGTGCTCTGCTGCTTTGTTTTTCGCAGTCAGTCAATTGCACACTAGTGAAGCTGAGCCAGGCTCTTCAGCTTTGCTGCTTTTGAACATCTGTGCTCCACTTATGCTCTGTGACATCTCTCGAGGTTGTTTGCCTCGCCCAGGCTGGAAAGTGCCCGTTAGTACCTAGAGCTGGGCAGGAGAGGGCAGAGAACACTTCCATCTGACCGCAGGTTGCAGATTGCCTCGGAAAGAGCCGTGTCCTTGGAATGTGCAGCAAATCCTCTTTCTTTGCAAACCGCGGTTAGTGTGCAGTGCAGGTACGCTCTCCCCTTGCCAAATGGAGTGGGAAAGCCTTTCGCTAAGATAGAGACGACTAGAGAAACAGAAGCGCGGCTGCGGAGGTATCCGGAGGGAAGGGCCGCTTCCTGGCATCTTTCAGCAGAAGCGGCGCTCGGGAGCGCTCCGCTGCCGCTCTACTGAGCTGTGCGCGAATTAGCCGCTTCTTCGCCTCCGAGAGGCAGAGATCGCGGTTGCTTGGAAGTGGCGAAGAACGGAGCCGCAAAGAAGCGGGCTTGTGTGCGAAGCCTTCCGACTGCTTAAGGACGGTGGCTGCCGCTCTCCTGCCTTTTGAATTCACTCTCGGCAAGCGAATGGAAAGCGTTCCAGGACAACTTGCCTGGGTTTTTACTTGGTCCTGATGCGTCCCACCTTGGCAAGTCTTGCTCATCTCCAGAGGCTCCGAGATGCACAAAACACGGTGGCAGCTGCTGAAAAGAAGGGCAGCGGTGAATTTGTGAACAAGCAAGAACATAGGCAGCTGACTGTGCTTGGGAAGGAACAGCTGCCTGGTTTTGGCAATTGCCTTCACAGCGCCCAGAAGCCCGGTGCTCTGCTGCTGTGTTTTTCGCAGTCAGTCAATTGCACACTAGTGAAGCTGAGCCAGGCTCTTCAGCTTTGCTGCTTTTGAGCATCTGTGCTCCACTTATGCTCGGTTACATCTCTCGAGGTTGTTTGCCTCGCCCAGTCTGGAAAGTGCCCGCTAGTACATAGAGCTGGGCAGGAGAGGGCTGAGAGCACTTCCATCTGACAGCAGGTTGCAGATTGCCTCGGAAAGAGCCGTGTCCTTGGAATGTGCAGCTAATCCTCTTTCTTTGCAAACCGCTGTTAGGGTGCAGTGCAGGTACGCTCTCCCCTTGCCAAATGGAGCGGGAAACCTTTTCGCTTAGATAGAGATGACTAGAGAAGCAGAAGCGCGGCTCCGGAGCTATCCGGAGGGAAGTGCCAGCTCCCGGCATCTTTCGGCTTGAAGCGGCGCTCCGGAGCGCTCCGCTGCAGCTCTACTGAGCTGTGCGCGAATTAGCCGCTTCTTCGCCTCCGAGAGGCAGAGATCGCGGTTGCTTGGAAGAGGCGAAGAACGAAGCCGCAAAGAAGAAGGCTTGTGTGCGAAGCCTTCCGACTGCTGGAGGACGGTGGCTGCCGCTCTCCTGCCTTTTGAATTCACTCTCGGCAAGCGAATGGAAAGCGTTCCAGGACAACTTGCCTGGGTTTTTACTTGGTCCTGATGCGTCCCACCTTGGCAAGTCTTCCTCGTCCCCAGAGGCTCCGAGGTGCACAGAACACGGTGGCAGCTGCTGAAAAGAAGGGTAGCGGTGAGTTTGTCGACAAGCAAGAACATAGGCAGCTGACTGTGCTTGGGAAGGAGCAGCTGCCTGGTTTTGGCAATTGCCTTCACAGCGCCCAGAGGCCCGGTGCTCTGCTGCTTTGTTTTTCGCTATCAGTCAATTGCACACTAGTGAAGCTGAGCCAGGCTCTTCACCTTTGCTGCTTTTGAACATCTGTGCTCCACTTATGCTCTGTGACATCTCTCGAGGTTGTTTGCCTCGCCCAGGCTGGAAAGTGCCCGCTAGTACCTAGAGCTGGGCAGGAGAGGGCAGAGAGCACTTCCATCTGACAGCAGGTTGCAGATTGCCTCGGAAAGAGCCGTGTCCTTGGAATGTGCAGCAAATCCTCTTTTTTTGCAAATTGCGGTTAGTGTGCAGTGCAGGTACGCTCTCCCCTTGCCAAATGGAGTGGGAAAGCCTTTCGCTAAGATAGAGACGACTAGTGAAGCAGAAGCGCGGCTGCGGAGGTATCCGGAGGGAAGGGCCGCTTCCCGGCGTCTTTCGGCAGTAGCGGCGCTCGGGAGCGCTCCGCTGCCGCTCCACTGAGCTGTGCGCCAATTAGCCGCTTCTTCGCCTCCGAGAAGCAGAGATCGCGGTTGCTTGGAAGTGGCGAAGAACGGAGCCGCAAAGAAGCGGGCTTGTGTGCGAAGCCTTCCGACTGCTTAAGGACGGTGGCTGCCGCTCTCCTGCCTCTTGAATTCACTCTCGGCAAGCGAATGGAAAGCGTTCCTGGACAACTTGCCTGGGTTTTTACTTGGTCCTGATGCGTCCCACCTTGGCAAGTCTTGCTCGTCGCCAGAGGCCCCGCGATGCACAGAAGACGGTGGCAGCTGCTGAAAAGAAGGGCAGCGGTGAGTTTGTGAACAAGCAAGAACATAGGCAGCTGACTGTGCTTGGGAAGGAACAGCTGCCTGGTTTTGGCAATTGCCTTAACAGCGCCCAGAAGCCCGGTGCTCTGCTGCTTTGTTTTTCGCAGTCAGTCAATTGCACACTAGTGAAGCTGAGCCAGGCTCTTCAGCTTTGCTGCTTTTGAGCATCTGTGCTCCACTTATGCTCTGTGACATCTCTCGAGGTTGTTTGCCTCGCCCAGGCTGGAAAGTGCCCACTAGTACATAGAGCTGGGCAGGAGAGGGCAGAGAGCACTTCCATCTGACAGCAGGTCGCAGATTGCCTCGGAAAGAGCCGTGTCCTTGGAATGTGCAGCAAATCCTCTTTCTTTGCAAACCGCGGTTAGTGTGCAGTGCAGGTACGCTCTCCCCTTGCCAAATGGAGTGGGAAAGCTTTTCGCTTAGATAGAGAGGACTAGAGAAGCAGAAGCGCGGCTGCGGAGGTATCCGGAGGGAAGGGCCGCTTCCCGGCGTCTTTCGGCTTGAAGCGGCGCTCCGGCGCGCTCCGCTGCCGCTCTACTGAGCTGTGAGCGAATTAGCCGCTTCTTCGCCTCCGAGAGGCAGAGATCGCGGTGTCTTGGAAGTGGCGAAGAACGAAGTCGCAAAAAAGCGGGCTTGTGTGCGAAGCCTTCCGACTGCTTAAGGACGGTGGCTGCCGCTCTCCTGCCTTTTGAATTCACTCTCGGCAAGCGAATGGAAAGCGTTCTTTGCAAACCGCGGTTAGTGTGCAGTGCAGGTACGCTCTCTCCTTTCCAAGCAAGTCTTGCTCGTCTCCAGAGGCTCCGAGATGCACAGAACACGGTGGCAGCTGCTGAAAGAAGGGCAGCGGTGAGTTTGTCGACAAGCACAAACATAGGCAGCTGACTGTGCTTGGGAAGGAGCAGCTGCCTGGTTTTGGCAATTGCCTTCACAGCGCCCAGAAGCCCGGTGCTCTGCTGCTTTGTTTTTCGCAGTCAGTCAATTGCACACTAGTGAAGCTGAGCCAGGCTCTTCAGCTTTGCTGCTTTTGAGCATCTGTGCTCCACTTATGCTCGGTGACATCTCTCGAGGTTGTTTGCCTCGCCCAGGCTGGAAAGTGCCCGCTAGTACATAGAGCTGGGCAGGAGAGGGCAGAGAGCACTTCCATCTGTCAGCAGGTTGCAGATTGCCTCGGAAAGAGCCGTGTCCTTGGAATGTGCAGCAAATCCTCTTTCTTGCAAACCGCAGTTAGTGTGCAGTGCAGGTACGCTCTCCCCTGGCCAAATGGAGCGGGAAAGGTTTTCGCTAAGATAGAGACGACTAGAGAAGCAGAAGCGTGGCTCCAGAGCTATCCGGAGGGAAGTGCCGGTTCCCGGCGTCTTTCGGCTTGAAGCGGCGCTCCGGAGCGCTCCGCTGCAGCTCTACTGAGCTGTGCGCGAATTAGCCGCTTCTTCGCTTCCGAGAGGCAGAGATCGCGGTTGCTTGGAAGAGGCGAAGAACGAAGCCGCAAAGAAGCGGGCTTGTGTGCGAAGCCTTCCGACTGCTGGAGGACGGTGGCTGCCGCTCTCCTGCCTCTTGAATTCACTCTCGGCAAGCGAATGGAAAGCGTTCCAGGACAACTTGCCTGGGTTTTTACTCGGTCCTGATGCGTCCCACCTTGGCAAGTCTTCCTCGTCCCCAGAGGCTCCGAGATGCACAGAACACGGTGGCAGCTGCTGAAAAGAAGGGTAGCGGTGAGTTTGTCGACAAGCAAGAACATAGGCAGCTGACTGTGCTTGGGAAGGAGCAGCTGCCTGGTTTTGGCAATTGCCTTCACAGCGCCCAGAAGCCCGGTGCTCTGCTGCTTTGTTTTTCGCAGTCAGTCAATTGCACACTAGTGAAGCTGAGCCAGGCTCTTCAGCTTTGCTGCTTTTGAGCATCTGTGCTCCACTTATGCTCGGTTACATCTCTCGAGGTTGTTTGCCTCGCCCAGTCTGGAAAGTGCCCGCTAGTACATAGAGCTGGGCAGGAGAGGGCTGAGAGCACTTCCATCTGACAGCAGGTTGCAGATTGCCTCGGAAAGAGCCGTGTCCTTGGAATGTGCAGCAAATCCTCTTTCTTTGCAAACCGCGGTTAGTGTGCAGTGCAGGTACGCTCTCCCCTGGCCAAATGGAGCGGGAAAGCTTTTCGCTAAGATAGAGACGACTAGAGAAGCAGAAGCGCGGCTCCGGAGCTATCCAGAGGGAAGTGCCGGTTCCCGGCGTCTTTCGGCTTGAAGCGGCGCTCCGGAGCGCTCCGCTGCAGCTCTACTGAGCTGTGCGCGAATTAGCCGCTTCTTCGCCTCCGAGAGGCAGAGATCGCGGTTGCTTGGAAGAGGCAAAGAACGAAGCCGCAAAGAAGAGGGCTTGTGTGCGAAGCCTTCCGACTGCTGGAGGACGGTGGCTGCCGGTCTCCTGCCTGTTGAATTCACTCTCGGCAAGCGAATGGAAAGCGTTCCAGGACAACTTGCCTGGGTTTTTACTTGGTCCTGATGCGTCCCACCTTGGCAAGTCTTGCTCGTCCCCAGAGGCTCCGAGATGCACAGAAGACGGTGGCAGCTGCTGAAAAGAAGGGTAGCAGTGAGTTTGTCGACAAGCAAGAACATAGGCAGCTGACTGTGCTTGGGAAGGAGCAGCTGCCTGGTTTTGGCAATTGCCTTCACAGCGCCCAGAGGCCCGGTGCTCTGCTGCTTTGTTTTTCGCTATCAGTCAATTGCACACTAGTGAAGCTGAGCCAGGATCTGCAGCTTTGCTGCTTTTGAACATCTGTGCTCCACTTATGCTCTGTGGCATCTCTCGAGGTTGTTTGCCTCGCCCAGGCTGGAAAGTGCCCGCTAGTACATAGAGCTGGGCAGGAGAGGGCAGAGAGCACTTCCATCTGACAGCAGGTTGCAGATTGCCTCGGAAAGAGCCGTGTCCTTGGAATGTGCAGCAAATCCTATTTCTTTGCAAACCGCGGTTAGTGTGCAGTGCAGGTACGCTCTCCCCTTGCCAAATGGAGTGGGAAAGCTTTTCGCTTAGATAGAGACGACTAGAGAAGCAGAAGCGCGGCTCCGGAGGTATCCGGAGGGAAGGGCCGCTTCACGGCGTCTTTCGGCAGAAGCGGCGCTCCGGAGCGCTCCGCTGCCGCTCTACTGAGCTGTGCGCCAATTAGCCGCTTCTTCGCCTCCGAGAGGCAGAGATCGCGGTTGCTTGGAAGTGGCGAAGAACGAAGCCGCAAAGAAGCGGGCTTGTGTGCGAAGCCTTCCGACTGCTGGAGGACGGTGGCTGCCGCTCTCCTGCCTGTTGAATTCACTCTCGGCAAGCGAATGGAAAGCGTTCCAGGACAACTTGCCTGGGTTTTTACTTGGTCCTGATGCGTCCCACCTTGGCAAGTCTTGCTCGTCTCCAGAGGCTCCGAGATGCACGGAACACGGTTGCAGCTTCTGAAAAGAAGGGCAGCGGTGAGTTTGTCGACAAGCAAGAACATAGGCAGCTGACTGTGCTTGGGAAGGAGCAGCTGCCTGGTTTTGGCAATTGCCTTCACAGCGCCCAGAAGCCCGGTGCTCTGCTGCTTTGTTTTTCGCAGTCAGTCAATTGCACACTAGTGAAGCTGAGCCAGGCTCTTCAGCTTTGCTGCTTTTGAGCATCTGTGCTCCACTTATGCTCTGTGACATCTCTCGAGGTTGTTTGCCTCGCCCAGGCTGGAAAGTGCCCGCTAGTACATAGAGCTGGGCAGGAGAGGGCAGAGAGCACTTCCATCTGACAGCAGGTTGCAGATTGCCTCGGACAGAGCCGTGTCCTTGGAATGTGCAGCAAATCCTATTTCTTTGCAAACCGCGGCTAGTGTGCAGTGCAGGTACGCTCTCCCCTTGCCAAATGGAGTGGGAAAGCTTTTCGCTTAGATAGAGACGACTAGAGAAGCAGAAGCGCGGCTCCGGAGTTATCCGGAGGGAAGGGCCGCTTCACGGCGTCTTTCGGCAGAAGCGGCGCTCCGGAGTGCTCCGCTGCCGCTCTACTGAGCTCTGCGCGAATTAGCCGCTTCTTCGCCTCCGAGAGGCAGAGATCGCGGTTGCTTGGAAGTGGCGAAGAACGAAGCCGCAAAGAAGCGGGCTTGTGTGCGAAGCCTTCCGACTGCTGGAGGACGGTGGCTGCTGCTCTCCTGCCTTTTGAATTCACTGTCGGCAAGCGAATGGAAAGCGTTCCAGGACAACTTGCCTGGGTTTTTACTTGGTCCTGATGCGTCCCACCTTGGCAAGTCTTGCTCGTCTCCAGAGGCTCCGAGATGCACAGAACACGGTGGCAGCTGCTGAAAAGAAGGGCAGCGGTGAGTTTGTGAACAAGCAAGAACATAGGCAGCTGACTGTGCTTGGGAAGGAGCAGCTGCCTGGTTTTGGCAATTGCCTTCACAGCGCCCAGAAGCCCGGTGCTCTGCTGCTTTGTTTTTCGCAGTCAGTCAATTGCACACTAGTGAAGCTGAGCCAGGCTCTTCAGCTTTGCTGCTTTTGAGCATCTGTGCTCCACTTATGCTCGGTGACATCTCTCGAGGTTGTTTGCCTCGCCCAGGCTGGAAAGTGCCCGCTAGTACATAGAGCTGGGCAGGAGAGGGCAGAGAGCACTTCCATCTGACAGCAGGTTACAGATTGCCTCGGAAAGAGCCGTGTCCTTGGAATGTGCAGCAAATCCTCTTTCTTTGCAAACCGCGGTTAGTGTGCAGCGCAGACACGCTCTCCCCTTGCCAAATGGAGTGGGAAAGCTTTTCGCTTAGATAGAGACGACTAGAGAAGCAGAAGCGCGGCTCCGGAGTTATCCAGAGGGAAGGGCCGCTTCACGGCGTCTTTCGGCTTGAAGCGGCGCTCTGGAGCGCTCCGCTGCCGCTCTACTGAGCTGTGCGCAAACTAGCCGCTTCTTCGCCTCCGAGAGGCAGAGATCGCAGTTGCTTGGAAGAGGCGAAGAACGAAGCCGCAAAGAAGCGGGCTTGTGTGCGAAACCTTCCGACTGCTGGAGGACGGTGGCTGCCGCTCTCCTGCCTGTTGAATTCACTCTCGGCAAGCGAATGGAAAGCGTTCCAGGACAACTTGCCTGGGTTTTTACTTGGTCCTGATGCGTCCCACCTGGGCAAGTCTTGCTCGTCTCCAGAGGCTCCGAGATGCACAGAACACGGTGGCTGCTGCTGAAAAGAAGGGCAGCGGTGAGTTTGTGAACAAGCAAGAACATAGGCAGCTGACTGTGCTTGGGAAGGAACAGCTGCCTGGTTTTGGCAATTGCCTTCACAGCACCCAGAAGCCCGGTGCTCTGCTGCTTTGTTTTTCGCAGTCAGTCAATTGCACACTAGTGAAGCTGAGCCAGGCTCTTCAGCTTTGCTGCTTTTGAGCATCTGTGCTCCACTTATGCTCTGTGAAATCTCTCGAGGTTGTTTGCCTCGCCCAGGCTGGAAAGTGCCTGCTAGTACATAGAGCTGGGCAGGAGAGGGCAGAGAGCACTTCCATCTGACAGCAGGTTGCAGATTGCCTCGGAAAGAGCCGTGTCCTTGGAATGTGCAGCAAATCTTCTTTCTTTGCAAACCGCGGTTAGTGTGCAGTGCAGGTACGCTCTCCCCTTGCCAAATGGAGTGGGAAAGCTATTCGCTAAGATAGAGAGGACTAGAGAAGCAGAAGCGCGGCTCCGGAGCTATCCGGAGGGAAGTGCCGGTTCCCGGCGTCTTTCGGCAGGAGCCACGCTCCGGAGCGCTGCGCTGCCGCTCTACTGAGCTGTGCGCGAATTAGTCGCTTCTTCGCCTCCGAGAGGCAGAGATCGCGGTTGCTTGGAAGAGGCGAAGAACGAAGCCGCAAAGAAGCGGGCTTGTGTGCGAAGCCTTCCGACTGCTGGAGGACGGTGGCTGCCGCTCTCCTGCCTGTTGAATTCACACTGCGCAAGCGAATGGAAAGCGTTCCAGGACAACTTGCCTGGGTTTTTACTTGGTCCTGATGCGTCTCACCTTGGCAAGTCTTGCTCGTCCCCAGAGGCTCCGAGATGCACAGAACACGGTGGCAGCTGCTGAAAAGAAGGGCAGCGGTGAGTTTGTCGACAAGCACAAACATAGGCAGCTGACTGTGCTTGGGAAGGAACAGCTGCCTGGTTTTGGCAATTGCCTTCACAGCGCCCAGAAGCCCGGTGCTCTTCTGCTTTGTTTTTCGCAGTCAGTCAATTGCACACTAGTGAAGCTGAGCCAGGCTCTTCAGCTTTGCTGCTTTTGAGCATCTGTGCTCCACTTATGCTCTGTGACATCTCTCGAGGTTGTTTGCCTCGCCCAGGCTGGAAAGTGCCCGCTAGTACATAGAGCTGGGCAGGAGAGGGCAGAGAGCACTTCCATCTGACAGCAGGTTACAGATTGCCTCGGAAAGAGCCGTGTCCTTGGAATGTGCAGCAAATCCTCTTTCTTTGCAAACCGCGGTTAGTGTGCAGCGCAGGTACACTCTCCCCTTGCCAAATGGAGTGGGAAAGCTTTTCGCTTAGATAGAGACGACTAGAGAAGCAGAAGCGCGGCTCCGGGGCTATCCAGAAGGAAGCGCCGATTCCCGGCGTCTTTCGGCTTGAAGCGGCGCTCCGGAGCGCTCTGCTGCCGCTCTACTGAGCTGTACGCGAATTAGCCGCTTCTTCGCCTCCGCGAGGCAGAGATCCTGGTTTCTTGGAAGAGGCGAAGAACGAAGCCGCAAAGAAGCGGGCTTGTGTGCGAAGCCTTCCGACTGCTGGAGGACGGTGGCTGCCGCTCTCCTGCCTGTTGAATTCACTCTCGGCAAGCGAATGGAAAGCGTTCCAGGACAACTTGCCTGGGTTTTTACTTGGTGCTGATGCGTCCCACCTTGGCAAGTCTTGCTCGTCTCCAGAGGCTCCGAGATGCACAGAACACGGTGGCAGCTGCTGAAAAGAAGGGCAGCGGTGAGTTTGTGAACAAGCAAGAACATAGGCAGCTGACTGTGCTTGGGAAGGAACAGCTGCCTGGTTTTGGCAATTGCCTTCACAGCACCCAGAAGCCCGGTGCTCTGCTGCTTTGTTTTTCGCAGTCAGTCAATTGCACACTAGTGAAGCTGAGCCAGGCTCTTCAGCTTTGCTGCGTTTGAGCGTCTGTGCACCACTTATGCTCTGTGACATCTCTCGAGGTTGTTTGCCTCGCCCAGGCTGGAAAGTGCCTGCTAGTACATAGAGCTGGGCAGGAGAGGGCAGAGAGCACTTCCATCTGACAACAGGTTGCAGATTGCCTCGGAAAGAGCCGTGTCCTTGGAATGTGCAGCAAATCCTCTTTCTTTGCAAACCGCGGTTTGTGAGCAGTGCAGGTACGCTATCCCCTTGCCAAATGGAGTGGGAAAGCTTTTCGCTTAGATAGAGACGACTAGAGAAGCAGAAGCGCGGCTCCGTAGCTATCCGGAAGGAAGTGCCGCTTCCCGGCGTCTTTCGGCTTGAAGCGGCGCTCCGGAGCGCTCCGCTGCAGCTCTACTGAGCTGTGCGCGAATAAGCCGCTTCTTTGCCTCCGAGAGGCAGAGATCGCGGTTGCTTGGAAGAGGCGAAGAACGAAGCCGCAAAGAAGCGGGCTTGTGTGCGAAAGCTTCCGACTGCTGGAGGACGGTGGCTGCCGCTCTCCTGCCTGTTGAATTCACTCTCGGCAAGCGAATGGAAAGCGTTCCAGGACAACTTGCCTGGGTTTTTACTTGGTCCTGATGCGTCCCACCTTGGCAAGTCTTGCTCGTCCCCAGAGGCTCCGAGATGCACAGAACACGGTGGCAGCTGCTGAAAAGAAGGGCAGCGGTGAGTTTGTGAACAAGCAAGAACATAGGCAGCTGACTGTGCTTGGGAAGGAGCAGCTGCCTGGTTTTGGCAATTGCCTTCACAGCGCCCAGAAGCCCGGTGCTCTGCTGCTTTGTTTTTCGCAGTCAGTCAATTGCACACTAGTGAAGCTGAGCCAGGCTCTTCAGCTTTGCTGCTTTTGAACATCTGTGCTCCACTTATGCTCTGTGACATCTCTCGAGGTTGTTTGCCTCGCCCAGTCTGGAAAGTGCCCGCTAGTACCTAGAGCTGGGCAGGAGAGGGCAGAGAGCACTTCCATCTGACAGCAGGTTGCAGATTGCCTCGGAAAGAGCCGTGTCCTTGGAATGTGCAGCAAATCCTCTTTCTTTGCAAACCGCAGTTATTGTGCCGTGCAGGTATGCTCTCCCCTTGCCAAATGGAGCGGGAAAGCTTTTCGCTAAGATAGAGACGTCTAGAGAAGCAGAAGCGCGGCTCCGGAGCTATCCGGAGGGAAGTGCCGCTTCCCGGCATCTTTCAGCTTGAAGCGGTGCTCCGGAGTGCTCCGCTGCCGCTCTACTGAGCTGTGCGCGAACTAGCCGCTTCTTCGCCTCTGAGAGGCAGAGATCGCGGTTGCTTGGAAGAGGCGAAGAACGAAGCCGCAAAGAGGCGGGCTTGTGTGCGAAGCCTTCCGACTGCTGGAGGACGGTGGCTGCCGCTCTCCTGCCTGTTGAATTCACTCTCCGCAAGCGAATGGAAAGCGTTCCAGGACAACTTGCCTGGGTTTTTACTTGGTCCTGATGAGTCCCACCTTGGACAGTCTTGCTCGTCCCCAGAGGCTCCGAGATGCACAGAACACGGTGGCAGCTGTTGAAAAGAAGGGCAGCGGTGAGTTTGTGAACAAGCAAGAACATAGGCAGATGACTGTGCTTGGGAAGGAGCAGCTGCCTGGTTTTGGAAATTGCCTTCACAGCGCACAGAAGCCCGGTGCTCTGCTGCTTTGTTTTTCGCAGTCAGTCAATTGCACACTAGTGAAGCTGAGCCAGGCTCTTCAGCTTTGCTGCTTTTGAGCATGTGTGCTCCACTTATGCTCGGTGACATGTCTCGAGGTTGTTTTCCTCGCCCAGGCTGGAAAGTGCCCGCTAGTACCTAGAGCTGGGCAGGAGAGGGCAGAGAGCACTTCCATCTGACAGCAGGTTGCGATTGCCTCGGAAAGAGCCGTGTCCTTGGAATGTGCAGCAAATCCTCTTTCTTTGCAAACCGCGGTTAGTGTGCAGTGCAGGTACGCTCTCCCCTTGCCAAATGGAGTGGGAAAGCTTTTCGCTAAGGTAGAGACGACTAGAGAAGCAGAAGCGCGGCTCAAGGAGTTATCCTGAAGGAAGTGCCGCTTCCCGGCGTCTTTCGGCAGAAGCGGTGCTTCGGAGCGCTCTGCTGCCGCTCTTCTGAGCTGTGCGCGAACTAGCTGCTTCTTCGCCTCCAAGAGGCAGAGATCGCGGTTTCTCGGAAGAGGCGAAGAACGAAGCCGCAAAGAAGCGGGCTTGTGTGCGAAGAGCCTTCCGACTGCTGGAGGACGGTGGCTGCCGCTCTCCTGCCTGTTGAATTCACACTGCGCAAGGGAATGGAAAGCGTTCCAGGACAACTTGCCTGGGTTTTTACTTCGTCCTGATGCGTCCCACATTGGCAAGTCTTGCTCGTCGCCAGAGGCTCCGAGATGCACAGAACACGGTGGCAGCTGCTGAAAAGAAGGGCAGCGGTGAGTTTGTCAGCGGTGAGTTTGTGAACAAGCAAGAACATAGGCAGCTGACCGGTCTTGGGAAGGAACAGCTGCCTGGTTTTGGCAATTGCCTTCACAGCGCCCAGAAGCTCGGTGCTCTGCTGCTTTGTTTTTCGCAGTCAGTCAATTGCACACTAGTGAAGCTGAGCCAGGCTCTTCAGCTTTGCTGCTTTTGAGCATCTGTGCTCCACCTATGCTATGTGGCATCTCTCGAGGTTGTTTGCCTCGCCCAGGCTGGAAAGTGCCCGCTAGTACATAGAGCTGGGCAGGAGAGGGCAGAGAGCACTTCCATCTGACAGCAGGTTGCAGATTGCCTCGGAAAGAGCCGTGTCCTTGGAATGTGCAGCAAATCCTCTTTTTTTGCAAACCTCGGTTAGTGTGCAGTGCAGGTACGCTCTCCCCTTGCCAAATGGAGTGGGAACGCTTTTCGCTTAGATAGAGACGACTAGAGAAGCAGAAGCGCGTCTCCGGAGGTATCCGGAGGCAAGTGCCGCTTCCCGGCGTCTTTTGGCTTGAAGCGGCGCTCCGGAGCGCTCCGCTGCCGCTCTACTGAGCTCTGCGCGAATTAGCCGCTTCTTCGCCTCCGAGAGGCAGAGATCGTGGTTGCTTGGAAGAGGCGAAGAACGAAGCCGCAAAGAAGCGGGCTTGTGTGCGAAGCCTTCCGACTGCTGGAGGACGGTGGCTGCCGCTCTCCTGCCTGTTGAATTCACTCTCGGCAAGCGAATGGAAAGCGTTCCAGGACAACTTGCCTGGGTTTTTACTTGGTCCTGATGCGTCCCACCTTGGCAAGTCTTGCTCGTCCCCAGAGGCTTTGAGATGCACAGAACACGGTGGGAGCTGTGGAAAAGAAGGGCAGCGGTGAGTTTGTCGACTAGCAAGAACATAGGCAGCTGACTGTGCTTGGGAAGGAGCAGCTGCCTGGTTTTGGCAATTGCCTTCACAGCGCCCAGAAGCCCGGTGCTCTGCTGCTTTGTTTTTCGCAGTCAGTGAATTGCACACTAGTGAAGCTGAGCTAGGCTCTTCAGCTTTGCTGCTTTTGAGCATCTGTGCTCCACTTATGCTCTGTGGCATCTCTCGAGGTTGTTTGCCTCGTCCAGGCTGGAAAGTGCCCGCTAGTACATTGAGCTGGGCAGGAGAGGGCAGAGAGCACTTCCATCTGACAGCAAGTTGCAGATTGCCTCGGAAAGAGCCATGTCCTTGGAATGTGCAGCAAATCCTCTTTCTTTGCAAACCGCGGTTAGTGTGCAGTGCAGGTATGCTCTCCCCTTGCCAAATGGAGCGGGAAAGATTTTCGCTAAGATAGAGACGACTAGAGAAGCAGAAGCGCGGCTCCGGAGCTATCCGGAGGGAAGTGCCGCTTCCCGGCATCTTTCAGCTTGAAGCGGCGCTCCGGAGTACTCCATTGACGCTCTACTGAGCTGTGCGCGAACTAGCCGCTTCTTCGCCTCCGAGGGGCAGAGATCGCCGTTGCTTGGAAGAGGCGAAGAACGAAGCCGCAAAGAGGCGGGCTTGTGTGCGAAAGCTTCCGAGTGCTGGAGGACGGTGGCTGCCGCTCTCCTGCCTGTTGAATTCACTGTCGGCAAGCGAATGGAAAGCGTTCCAGGACAACTTGCCTGGGTTTTTACTTGGTCCTGATGCGTCCCACCTTGGCAAGTCTTGCTCGTCCCCAGAGGCTCCGAGATGCACAGAACACGGTGGCAGCTGCTGAAAAGAAGGGCAGCGGTGAGTTTGTGAACAAGCAAGAACATAGGCGGCTGACTGTGCTTGGGAAGGAGCAGCTGCCTGGTTTTGGCAATTGCCTTCACAGCGCCCAGAAGCCCAGTGCTCTGCTGCTTTGTTTTTCGCAGTCAGTGAATTGCACTCTAGTGAAGCTGAGCCAGGCTCTTTAGCTTTGCTGCTTTTGAGCATCTGTGCTCCACTTATGCTCTGTGGCATCTCTCGAGGTTGTTTGCCTCGCCCAGTCTGGAAAGTGCCCGCTAGTACATAGAGCTGGGCAGGAGAGGGCAGAGAGCACTTCCATCTGACAGCAGGTTGCAGATTGCCTCGGAAAGAGCCGTGTCCTTGCAATGTGCAGCAAATCCTCTTTCTTTGCAAACCGCGGTTAGTGTGCAGTGCAGGTACGCTCTCCCCTTGCCAAATGGAGTGGGAAAGCTTTTCGCTTAGATAGAGATGACTAGAGAAGCAGAAGCGCGGCTGCAGAGGTATCCGGACGGAAGGGCCGCTTCCCGGCGTCTTTCGGCAGAAGCGGCGCTCCGGAGCGCTCCGCTGCCGCTCTACTGAGCTGTGCGCCAATTAGCCGCTTCTTCGCCTCCGAGAGGCAGAGATCGCGGTTGCTTGGAAGAGGCGAAGAACGAAGCCACAAAGAAACGAGCTTGTGTGCGAAGCCTTCAGACTGCTGGAGGACGGTGGCTGCCGCTCTCCTGCCTGTTGAATTCACTCTCGGCAAGTGAATGGAAAGCCTTCCAGGGCAACTTGAATGGGTTTTTACTTCATACTGATGCGTCCCACCTTGGCACGTCTTGCTCGTCCCCAGAGGCTCCGAGATGCACAGAACACGGTGGCAGCTGCTGAAAAGAAGGGCAGCGGTGAGTTTGTCGACAAGCAAGAACATAGGCAGCTGACTGTGCTTGGGAACGAGCAGCTGCCTGGTTTTGGCAATTGCCTTCACAGCGCCCAGAAGCCCGGTGCTCTGCTGCTTTGTTTTTCGCAGTCAGTCAATTGCACACTAGTGAAGCTGAGCCAGGCTCTTCAGCTTTGCTGCTTTTGAGCATCTGTGCTCCACTTATGCTCTGTGACATCTCTCGAGGTTGTTTGCCTCGCCCAGGCTGGAAAGTGCCCGCTAGTACCTAGAGCTGGGCAGGAGAGGGCAGAGAGCACTTCCATCTGACAGCAGGCTGCAGATTGCGTCGGAAAGAGCCGTGTCCTTGGAATGTGCAGCAAATCCTCTTTCTTTGCAAACCGCGGTTATTGTGCAGTGCTGGTACGCTCTCCCCTTGCCAAATGGAGTGGGAAAGCTTTTCGCTAAGATAGACACAACCAGAGAAGCAGAAGCGCGGCTCCGGAGGTATCCAGAGGGAAGTGCCGGTTCCCGGCGTCTTTCGACTTGAAGCGGCGCTCCGGAGCGCTCCGCTGCCGCTCTACTGAGCTGTGCGCGAACTAGCCGCTTCTTTGCCTCCGAGAGGCAGAGATCGCGGTTGCTTGGAAGAGGCGAAGAACGAAGCCGCAAAGAAGCGGGCTTGTGTGCGAAAGCTTCCGAGTGCTGGAGGACGGTGGCTGCCGCTCTCCTGCCTGTTGAATTCACTCTCGGCAAGCGTATGGAAAGCGTTCCATGACAACTTGCTTGGGTTTTTACTTGGTCCTGATGCGTCCCACCTGGGCAAGTCTTGCTCGTCTCCAGAGGCTCCGAGATGCACAGAACACGGTGGCAGCTGCTGAAAAGAAGGGCAGCGGTGAGTTTGTGAACAAGCAAGAACATAGGCAGCTGACTGTGCTTGGGAAGGAGCAGCTGCCTGGTTTTGGCAATTGCCTTCACAGCGCCCAGAAGCCCGGTGCTCTGCTGCTTTGTTTTTCGCAGTCAGTCAATTGCACACTAGTGAAGCTGAGCCAGGCTCTTCAGCTTTGCTGCTTTTGAGCATCTGTGCTCCACTTATGCTCGGTGACATCTCTCGAGGTTGTTTGCCTCGCCCAGGCTGGAAAGTGCCCACTAGTACCTAGAGCTGGGCAGGAGAGGGCAGAGAGCACTTCGATCTGTCAGCAGGTTGCAGATTGCCTCGGAAAGAGCCGTGTCCTTGCAATGTTCAGCAAATCCTCTTTCTTTGCAAACCGCGGTTAGTGTGCAGTGCAGGTATGCTCTCCCCTTGCCAAATGGAGTGGGAAAGCCTTTCGCTAAGATAGAGCTGACTGGAGAAGCAGAAGCGCGGCTCCGGAGCTATCAGGACGGAAGTGCAGGTTCCCGGCGTCTTTCGGCTTGAAGCGGCGCTCCGAAGCGCTCCGCTGCTGCTCTACTGAGCTGTACGCGAATTAGCCGCTTCTTCGTCTCCGAGAGGCAGAGATCGTGGTTGCTTGGAAGAGGCGAAGAACGAAGCCGCAAAGAAGCGGGCTTGTGTGCGAAGCCTTCCGACTGCTGGAGGACGGTGGCTGCCGCTCTCCTGCCTGTTGAATTCACTCTCGGCAAGCGAATGGAAAGCGTTCCAGGACAACTTGCCTGGGTTTTTACTTGGTCCTGATGCGCCCCACCTTGGCAAGTCTAGCTCGTCCCCAGAGGCTCCGAGATGCACAGAACACGGTGGCAGCTGCTGAAAAGAAGGGCAGCGGTGAGTTTGTCGACAAGCAAGAACATAGGCAGCTGACTGTGCTTGGGAACGAGCAGCTGCCTGGTTTTGGCAATTGCCTTCACAGCGCCCAGAAGCCCGGTGCTCTGCTGCTTTGTTTTTCGCAGTCAGTCAATTGCACACTAGTGAAGCTGAGCCAGGCTCTTCAGCTTTGCTGCTTTTGAGCATCTGTGCTCCACTTATGCTCTGTGACATCTCTCGAGGTTGTTTGCCTCGCCCAGGCTGGAAAGTGCCCACTAGTACATAGAGCTGGGCAGGAGAGGGCAGAGAGCACTTCCATCTGACAGCAGGTCGCAGATTGCCTCGGAAAGAGCCGTGTCCTTGGAATGTGCAGCAAATCCTCTTTCTTTGCAAACCGCGGTTAGTGTGCAGTGCAGGTATGCTCTCCCCTTGCCAAATGGAGTGGGAAAGCTTTTCGCTTAGATAGAGAGGACTAGAGAAGCAGAAGCGCGGCTGCGGAGGTATCCGGAGGGAAGGGCCGCTTCCCGGCGTCTTTCGGCTTGAAGCGGCGCTCCGGCGCGCTCCGCTGCCGCTCTACTGAGCTGTGAGCGAATTAGCCGCTTCTTCGCCTCCGAGAGGCAGAGATCGCGGTGTCTTGGAAGTGGCGAAGAACGAAGTCGCAAAAAAGCGGGCTTGTGTGCGAAGCCTTCCGACTGCTTAAGGACGGTGGCTGCCGCTCTCCTGCCTTTTGAATTCACTCTCGGCAAGCGAATGGAAAGCGTTCTTTGCAAACCGCGGTTAGTGTGCAGTGCAGGTACGCTCTCTCCTTTCCAAATGGAGCGGGAAAGGTTTTCGCTGAGATAGAGACGACTAGAGAAGCAGAAGCGCGGCTCCGGAGCTATCCGGAGGGAAGTGCCGGTTCCCGGCGTCTTTCGGCTTGAAGCGGCGCTCCGGAGCGCTCCGCTGCAGCTCTACTGAGCTGTGCGCGAATTAGCCCCTCCTTCGCCTCCGAGAGGCAGAGATCGCGGTTGCTTGGAAGAGGCAAAGAACGAAGCCGCAAAGAAGCGGGCTTGTGTGCGAAGCCTTCCGACTGCTGGAGGACGGTGGCTGCCGCTCTCCTGCCTCTTGAATTCACTCTCGGCAAGCGAATGTAAAGCGTTCCAGGACAACTTGCCTGGGTTTTTACTCGGTCCTGATGCGTCCCACCTTGGCAAGTCTTGCTCGTCCCCAGAGGCTCCGAGATGCACAGAACACGGTGGCAGCTGCTGAAAAGAAGGGTAGCGGTGAGTTTGTTGCCAAGCAAGAACATAGGCAGCTGACTGTGCTTGGGAAGGAGCAGCTGCCTGGTTTTGGCAATTGCCTTCACAGCGCCCAGAGGCCCGGTGCTCTGCTGCTTTGTTTTTCGCAGTCAGTCAATTGCACACTAGTGAAGCTGAGCCAGGCTCTACAGCTTTGCTGCTTTTGAACATCTGTGCTCCACTTATGCTCGGTGACATCTCTCGAGGTTGTTTGCCTCGCCCAGGCTGGAAAGTGCCCGCTAGTACATAGAGCTGGGCAGGAGAGGGCAGAGAGCACTTCCATCTGACAGCAGGTTGCAGATTGCCTCGGAAAGAGCCGTGTCCTTGCAATGTGCAGCAAATCCTCTTTCTTTGCAAACCGCGGTTAGTGTGCAGTGCAGGTACGCTCTCCCCTTGCCAAATGGAGTGGGAAAGCTTTTCGCTTAGATAGAGATGACTAGAGAAGCAGAAGCGCGGCTGCGGAGGTATCCGGACGGAAGGGCCGCTTCCCGGCGTCTTTCGGCAGAAGCGGCGCTCCGGAGCGCTCCGCTGCCGCTCTACTGAGCTGTGCGCCAATTAGCCGCTTCTTCGCCTCCGAGAGGCAGAGATCGCGGTTGCTTGGAAGAGGCGAAGAACGAAGCCGCAAAGAAGCGGGCTTGTGTGCGAAGCCTTCCGACTACTTAAGGATGGTGGCTGCCGCTCTCCTGCCTTTTGAATTCACTCTCGGCAAGCGTATGGAAAGCGTTCCATGACAACTTGCCTGGGTTTTTACTTGGTCCTGATGCGTCCCACCTTGGCAAGTCTTGCTCGTCCCCAGAGGCTCCGAGATGCACAGAACACGGTGGCAGCTGCTGAAAAGAAGGGCAGCGGTGAGTTTGTCGACAAGC